>NW_024377528.1:0-27097 GCF_016835505.1 Polypterus senegalus
CAAATAACTTCACTTTGGAACGGTCAGAGGTGGCCTAAGTGACACGGATGGCTCTGGATGTTGTTTACTGCAGGGTAAGATCTTGAAATTCTTGATCAATTCTTCACTTTACGAGGGTCTCAGAGGCTCCTAATTTGCCACACTGCACGGAGATGAATAGCCATTTTACTGGCACTTTGCAAGTGTTATTTAGATCAAATTAAGCCATCCTGAAAGTCTTGGTACATAGCAGTATTAGACATATATGAACGAATGACCTGTGTGTATGTGTGTGTGTGGAGCAGTCCGCTCCGCTCACACTCAACCACAGCCATGAGAGTTGGTGTGAAGATGTAGAAGCTTATACAAGTGTGACTTGTCCTTGGTAAGATGGCATATGCCTGCACTTTTAATGTTTTTCAGCACTTGCATGCCCCTCACTTCTCATTCAACCCAAGCAGACAAACTCACTTTGTGCTACATGCATGTTGTACATTCACACAACGAGCTACCATACGTTTACCTGAGACCGGTTCCAGCCTGTCCCGCTCAATTTGTTCCACAGCTGCACTCGACTACACGTCCATCTCAGGTAAGACACAACCTGCCCGGCCCAGTTAGCTGACGTCTCTGCAAGTTCACTAATATAATAAAACTGCTGGGGAGTCATTGGGTTGCTTTTTGTCCTGAAGACCACACACAGCTAGTATGAGTAATAAATGCATTTTTACCGAAATATTTTAACTAAACTTGTGTTACCCTTTCTAATTCTGGATGAACGACAGGCCACAATATTAATCAACAAATGGAGGCTTTTATCAAACTGTTCACACATGTTCAGTATACAAGTTTCTTCTATAGCCCATGAGTGTGTTGCCATGCACCTCAAAAATGAGGTTATTCACAGATCCCTGATTTTTGAAATGCATTGTAAATGTTGGGTTATCAGAGGTAGATTTCCCAGTGAATAAGCTGGTTAAGTAACCCTGTAAACCGTTTAATGGGTAACACTTAAGGATTTTCTAGTCTGCACAAGTCCACTGCACTCTGTCAGCCTGTGAGTGTCTTTACTTCGCACACACGCATCCCTCCCAGCAGGCACAGGTGGAAGTGTCCACAAGATCAATTTCCAGAGACAAATGCTCGACCAATAAAATTAGTCCTCCTGGAAATCATCTGCTTCTGTATTTCAGAAATTGCTAAATTTATGTTAATGAGCTGAACATATAGTAAAAAAGTCTGCAAGACAACATCAAGAACGGTGGGGTAGCACGTTAAAAATAATGTGCATTACGTAGTGCAGTTACTTTTTGTAATAACTAGTAACGTAATGTAATTCCTAATTTATTAAAGTAAAAACACCTGCGTTATTATTATTACCCAACAGCAGCGGGTGTAAGGCAAGAAGCCCACGTACCGGTATGCTGCCCTTTTGCATGGCTCAGTCACACAGCCAAGGAGAACACATTCATAAAGTGTCCCTTTGTCTAAATATATTTAAGAAACACAAGGAATGATCACAGGCTTCTGTTTCTGTGGCTGATGATGGCGTTGAACTCTTTTTAGCTCAGTTTGACGTTGGAGAGCTTTAAGAACTCCAGATTACTTACACGTGATTTTTAATAACGCAAGTTCCTCGCCTTATCCCTGTTACATGTGGCCTTGTAAACACACCTGCGCTTAGAGGACTTCTTACACACCTCTTGTAAAACACACACCCCGCTTTCCAGTTTATTACACAATAAAGACCTTTCAAGCTTCATCAGTACACTTCAGACTTGAATGAAAGTTCACAATTAATGTCAGGAGGAGTAGTAAGAATTACATTATTGTAAGGAATTAGTATCACCTTCCACAATGTCTCCCTTCGTAAGAATTACATTAAAAATGTGCAGTTTAAGTAATGAGGTTCATTGAAGTCGATGATGTAGTTGTAGAACTTCTGTCTCTGATGAAGTCTGAGGCACAAGTGCTGTTCTTCTAGTGGCTTTGAAATACAAATATAAAATGTATAAAGGGTCTTACTTACTTACTTAAGACCTGCATATGTAGGACTTTGTCTCTGGGGGTCTTTTCTGCCCAATACCGTCTGGCAATTCAATGCCTCCACCCCATTTACTTGTTAAGTTTATTTTTATTTATTTACTTATCGATTGATTGATTGATTGATTGGCTCTATTATCTGTCATATACATTTATATCTGTTTTTTATGTTTCTACTGGTGTATGCAATGTGAATTTCTCTTTGGGGTTAATACGGTTTATTTTATTTAATCTAAACTAATCTCTGGTGTCAAGATCCTGAACTGTATTCCACTTGGGCAAATGATATCATCTTTTACCCCAGGATCTGTGTTTGAGGAAACAGGGCATGATACATTACTGTGGCAGAAATTAAATGAATCTTTGGTATACATGTTGAGGAGATCAGCCCAGTAGGAGATAATATTTGTTTTCAGCCCTTTGAGGTACAGCATGTTTTAAGAAGATGGTCTAAGGCACAGACAGACAGATTTGGTCATATGGATGTTATTTGCCATCACATAAACACCATCAACAAAGTTTGTGTCCATCAAAGAGCTTACAGGGTTTCTCAAAAGAAGAGAAAGGTCATCAAAGAGTGGGTTGATTGTATTTTACAAGATGGTATTCCTGAGCCTTCGATCTCAGCCTGGGCATCTGCAGTGATTTGGGTGTATAAGTCTGATGGAAATGTTTACTTTTGTGTGTACTACTGTGGACTGAATGCAAAACCTACAACTGGCGCCAATACTATGTTTCTGGTGCATGAAAGTGTACAGTCCTTACAAGGAGCAATGGATTTCAATACAATAAATTTATAATCGGGCTATTGGCATGTTGGCATGGGAGAAGACAGCATAGCGAAGACTGCAGTGATCACCTCGATGGCTTGTTCCAGTTCCTGAGTAACACCTGGTTGTCTGCATCGGATGGAACAAATTCTTAAAGGGTTGATGGGGAAGAACTGTTATGTCTAAATTAACAAACAGACATGCAGTGTCAGTAAAAGGGAACAAGAGTATTAATCTTGAGAAGATCACCTGGGGCCTCATGTATAAACAGCGCGTACGCACAGAAATGTTGCGTAAGAATGTTTCTACGTTCAAATCGCGATGTATAAAACCTAAACTTGGCGTAAAGCCACGCACATTTCCACGGTACCTCATGCCCTGTCGTACGGACGTTCTGCGCTCGGTTTTGCAGACTGGCGGCACCCAGCGTCAAAGCAGTGCTACTGTTCCTGTGTGGTTACCCTTTATTTCTTAAATCTACATTCCTGACGCGGCTTTATAAATACACTGAAACTAACTTTATATTGTTTATTAGTGTAATGCATCTGATTGTAATTAACTTGTAACAATATAATGGCCCAGGGAATAGCCATAGTATTCCAAATACCATAACTGCTTTAGCGTTGTTACTCTCACTGCACCATCTTCTTCTTCTTCTTCTTTCAGCTACTCCCGTTAGGTGTTGCCACAGCGGATCATCTTTTTCCATATTCCTCTCACTGCACCACTCAGTATTTATATCACTGTATCTGAGTGTGAATCACAGCAGCAGCTGATCGGAAAGAGAATTATCGGTATACAGCTTCAAGCACACGCTGCCTCAGCCACGGCAAAACGTTTCAAAGCCTTTCCTGTACGGACCTCGCGGTTCAGAAACAGTTTCATCCCAAGAACTATAAACGCACTCAATCAATTGCTCCTTGTAGAACGGTTTGTACTTATAAGTACAATCACCTCACTGTAAACTTGCACTACAGTTATAATATCTCACAACCTGCACCACTTTATAAAGCGCATATTTACATATGATGACGAGATCATTTTTAAGATGAAATGCAGCAAAATATGTTGATTATGTTATACAGATAAAACTTTAACTTCATTTAAATAATCTGTATTGTTAATAATTAAACATGTGAGGACACGGTGCCGCAGCACTAGCAAGTTCACGTATTGTTCCTGCCTCGCGTTGTATATTTGCTGAGGCTGGCACGACACTGGAAGGATAGAAGGATAGAATAATTAAACACGTACTATGAAGATATTTCAATGTTCCTTAAAAGTTTTGAAGAATCATCGTTGTAAGCTTACAGATGGCTTAACGTCTATTACAGAGCTGATTGTGTGGCGATTGGGTATTTGGGGAAAGAAAAGTAAGGAAAGGAATTGGAGGTTAGTACGTTTGAAAGAGACAGGACTGCTACAATAAATGATTTCATCAAAGGTTGCTCATGGCACAGCAGCATCTTGTGTGAGACATGAACAATCACTGCGCCATCGTGCTCCCATGTTTAATAACATGCTTTCATTTCAATCATCTTGAAAATGATATCATGTATACATCTCAGTATTTTAATTATTCAGAGAGCTGTAATATAACTAATATAATGGATTCTGTGCCCTGTCGGAGAAAGAGAAAGAACGGAAGCACGTAGTCATTCACACACACAGAGCACATAGAAGATCAAATACAAAACAAAGCATTTAACGTGCTATTTTAGTTATGATGGGATTTGAGAAACTAGTAAATTAAATGATTTTAAGATGAAGTTTATGATGTTGTACTTTAATGACAAAATAAACTAAGTGGAAATTAAAGTGGAAATGTCGAGATTAAAGTTGACATTTTGTGCTTTTTTCCCACTGTGTGTCTATTTTTTTTTTCTGTACCCTAATAAGCTTTCACATGACACTCAGACAGTGGGCTACAACTCGCCTTTTCACGCCAACTTTGATATGTGACTTCTTTTATTTTGCACACTGTGCGACTTTGTGAACCTGATCTTTCAAGTTTCTCCAACACGCGATGTCACTCGATTAACTTGTTTTTGTTGATTATACCACGGTTTAAATCAACAAATAGTATGTTTTTCCTTTGCCTCCACTTAGTATTTGCTGAAATTCTTATATTTTGATTCTTGCTTTTGTCATTGTCTTTTCACAGAGCACTGAGCTTAAGGGCTATTTATATTGATTTGCATATTCAAAGAGGCCTAATTCTGGGAGGAATTGGGGTGGGACATCAGGCACGTGTACGTGCGTTACTTATCAGGCTGACCAGGATTTATGTAGCTGAAGAACGTGGAAGTTGGAGTACGCACAGATTTCTGCATCTGGATTTTTCTGTGCGTAAACACATTTCGGCTTTTGTGCTTATGTCATGTTATAGTGCGAGTTCTACGCACGGCGTTATGCATGAGGCCCCTGGAGAACATTCTCTTTACTGGATTTGGGATTGGGACTTTGACTTTTAGGCAACTCCTTTGCTATTTTTGCTCTTTTTACCATTTTACTTGTTTTCTATTTTATTATAATAAATTCATTTTTTGATATTTATTTTTTTTTATTCAAGTTAACACTAGAATCCCTGAAAAAACGTATAATCCCAGGCCACCTTAAATTCGATCTGAGAAAGAAAAAGGAGAAGGAACTAAAATCGCAGTTAATCGTTCAGCTGTCATTTTTCACTCGGCTGAATTTAAAAGCAAAGGCAGACACACTGAAGCATCGTTCCGGGTGAGTCACTCGATCATTAAGCATAAGAAGTACTTCCAAGATGAAGAGATGATAAAAAGAGGCTTTTGTTGAGACAAATGGCTAGGGAGAAATTCCTGCTGAGATTTCAAGACCCCTGGCCGGAGGAAAAGGAGTTTCTCCTTGTCATTAAATATGCAGAATACAAGCAACTTAATAACGATCAATGGCCGCTAGACTTGGCATTTTTTTTCTGATCTGACCAACATGTTGAATGAGCTTAATTTACAGCTGCAAGCAAAAGAGAACTCTATGGTCTATATGATTAGATAGTTAATGCTTTCAAACAAAAAATGCAACATCTGTCCTCAAAGCCGCAGCGCCTTGATTTGGGGAACATCCAAAACCTCGTGTCAGAGCCGGAGACGCAATGGAAGGCGTGTGCGCAACTTGACATAATACGCCACACAGAGCAGATTGAAAATTGTCTGTCAGACTTTGACAGACGGTTTCAAGACTCAGCTTAACTTGAGCCAATCGTTACATTTAAGTGCTATCCATTTAGGGAAGATGTTGAGGTGATTCACCCGCATCAAAAATTGCAACACTGTTTCACCTAAACCTCCTCTGCAGTGGAGGATGAGATTTTGACACAACAGGATGACATTCAGCTGAAGTCTGGGGCTCTTGGACAGTTTTGGAACTTACAGACAGAGGAAAAGTAGCCAAACATGAGGAAATGTGCGACCTCCTTGACTGCGTTATTCGGCTCTACTTATTTATGCGAGTCAGCCTTTTCCTACATGAAGATTATTACTGTAGTGACCATAAATGTATTGAATTGTTATTGTGCCATAAGGGTTATTCAGTTATGCAAGGTACGACAACATATATTTTATGTATAAAGTATATATCCATCCATCCATCCATCCATCCATTTTCTAACCCGCTGAATCCGAATACAGGGTCATGGGGGTCTGCTGGAGCCAATCCCAGCCAACACAGGGCACAAGGCAGGAACCAATCCTGGGCAGGGTGCCAACCCACCGCAGTAAAGTATATATATATATATAATTTTTAATGTAAGGTAAGTTACCAGTAATCTTTCATGATGCACTAAATAACAAAAGATAATACGGGACACTTAATGAACGCCTGCCTCTGTGGTTTCTAACTGCAGTTACATATGGCAGGATGCACTGAGAATTACTCAGGGGTTTATGGAGATGGCTGCAAAATGTTGGCAAACAAATAAATGTCTGATCTTTTCATCTTGATTTTCAAATATTTGTGGTGAGTTACCTTAAATCTCAATACACATCCAGGTGAATTCATTTTTCCAAAGGCTGGTAATCAATAGTAAAAAGTCCACAAGCAGAGAAGCTCCAGACATAAAATGGTTTAAGCACATGCGCCAGTGTTTAGACTCAAAAGGACATCAGGATTGCTGACAGTCAGACACTGACGACATCTAAAACACACACCATAAACAGGAACAGCTGGATTGGAAGAGAATTGAAGAACTCTGTGGTTACGTACGTAATACTCAGAAGGGACTTGCAGACTGGGAGGTAAATGTCAGCATGCTGTGCTTATACATAACTTACCTAGGAAGTGCCTGCTTGTAAAATCGAACACCTTTAGAACAGAATGGAACTGCCATGGCTTTACTCTGTGCTTACACAGGAACTGCCTACTTAAAGTGAAGGGTAACTCCTCTGGGAACAGAACGTAACTGCCATGTAGTAAATGTGTACTTACGCAGCATGAAGCGACCATGTTTTTATTCAATACATAGGCAATCTTCCTAGGCGGAGTGGTGGCTCTGAGGCTAGGGATCTGCATTGGCAATCGGAAGGTTGCCGGTTCGAATCCCCTAAATGCCAAAAGGGACTCTGCTCTGTTGAGCCCTGTCCTGGGTATGACGTTAATCCATACCTGGTTTCCCTGTCCAATAGTTACTGGTTTAGGATCGTGACTGAGTGTTCTACACCATTGATGCTCTGCCTCAACATGGCACCAAGACCTGTGTCCAAAGCATCGGTCTGGACAATAAAAGGCCAAGAAACAGGAGCCAACAAGACTGGTGCAGATGTAAGGGCCTGTTTTAACTCACAAAATGCAGTTTCCATTTTTTGTTCCTAACCACCATGTTAGGCACCCAATTCATTGTCAGGGTGAGGACCTCTCAGAAAAATGAGATACAAACCCAAGGTAGTACCTCACAAGTGCCAGGAAGGCTTGTACTTGCTGCTTGGTTCACAGACAGAGCCAGTTAAGTGTGGCATAAAATTTGATATACTGTGGTCTTGACCACACCATCATATAGTCCAAATATTTGGCCTCAGTTAATCTAAAATAACTTTTTGTTTTTGATTAATTTGAATGCCACCATTATATACCATGAGGCACACCTTCTGAACATGCTGCATGTGTTTCTCCCAATAGATCACCATGTTATCCAGGTAGGTGACACAGTATGAGTTGTGGGGCCATAGCACTCTATCCACCAGATGTTTCAAGGTGGCCAGTTCCCCGTGTAACCAAAATGGGAGGACATAATACTTCCAGTGACTAGGGGTGCTAAACACATTTTTTTACTTGGCAGATTTCGTTAAGTGAATTTGCCAATGCCCTTTTTTATGTCAAGGGTGGTCATATATCATGCTTTTCCAAGTCACTTGAGGAGTTTCTCCACTCTTGGCATCGGATTTGCATCGAAACAGGAAACTTGATTAAGCTGACAGAAATTATTGCAAAAGCGTCAACTGATGTTGGGCTTTGGGACTAATACAATAGTAATCGACCAGGGCCTAAAACTTACCTCAATCACTTCTAGATCCAGAATTAATTTCACCTCAGGTTCAATTTCTCCTCATTTTACTTGTAGGCGTGTATACGGGCGTTCTCAGACAACTACTCTTAGGTCAGCTATGATGTCAAGCTCAATCAGAGGGGTCTGACCAGGTCTTTCATAAAAACTGGTTAGCTGCTTCGAGCTCCTATCATTGTGTTTCAAATTAGAACTGAAATTATAAATAAACCATTGCTACTTGTGATTTCTGTTGTCATTGTGCTGAAATCACCAAGGTTGGCCAAGGCAAACCACACAATAAAAACAGATCTGCCCACCCATCTGCTCGCTCACTCGCTAAATGAAACCACTGGGTGTCCACTCACTGGAGTGAACTGTTTAAAGTAAGATCAACTTCCTGTCAAGGAGTGTTATTTGTTACGTCACCCAAAGATCTGTGGGGGTCGTTATCCGACATTGCCTGAACCATTTCTTGACTTCTATCTTCTTCTTTGCCATTTTGTTTTGTGCAATGTGTGCTTATCACGTTGTGCTCTTTACATTTTATTTCAGGTGATGTCACTCGTACCACACAGCAGTTCTTAGTGTAAATTCAGCAGATTGACATTAAATGACGACAATGCTGTCAGAATAAACAGAAACAAAATAAAATTACTAAACACGCAAGAAACAAAATCCTCTCCCTATAAATGGCTCACGCCGCTCACAAATGACCAAATAAATCATCCAGCCTGCCATATTTCTGGTTATTTTGAAATATTCCATATGTAACAGAACCATCATGAGTCAAAGCTCCAGAAGTGCAGAAGTGTGGATGTTGATTGTGGAGCAAACTAAAGGTTTCTGTTGAAGATCTGCGTAAAGACTCACATGTGTATGAGGCTGAACAGGAAGTGATTTGCTGAAGTGAGAGGAAGTTCTTCCATAAAGCGCCTGTGTGTGAGTCCTGCTGTCTTCTTCCTTTGGACGTTGAGCATCTGCTGCTGTGCAGCCTTTCCAGTTTCATTCTTTTTTTGTCTTTTAAAGAAAAATATCAAGTCATGGAAACATTATGACAGTAAAGTGTCCCATTTAGTATCTAAATGTGGAAGAGTCCGGAATACCTCAAAACTCACAGGAGAAATGATTTGTGGTTTATCTGGATGGGAAGTTTCTGTCACACGAACTGGTTTGGGTCTCATAGCGGCGAACGCCCAGCCTGATAAGTGGTGCCCCTGATTGGTCAGACACACAAATATTTCACACCTGAAGCCACACAACACAACAGTAAGAACCAATCAGCTGTCAACACACAATCCAGCAAATCAGGCAAATATGGAATCGAGACCTGGACGATCTGTGATGTGACAGCTACACTTGGAGTAGACACATTTATACCAACATCAAGTTGGGCTTTTACTGCCAGCACAAACTGAACCAAGTGATGAAAGCAGGTTTGCAAAGGCCACACATTCCACACTTTCAGTTAAAGTCACACTGTCAAGGTGTACACTTGGCTACTTTAGATGTCATCTTGTGTTATTCAATTGTATAAGAGTATGCAGTTCAAGGGAAATGTGACTTCAACTCCTGTTTTTATGGCTGCTCTGTCTCCTCTTCTTAGGTATTTTCATGGTTACTCACTGGACCACATAGCCTAACAGAAATGACACACAGTTAAGTAGTGCGCTGCTAAGATTCTGCAGGATCAATGTGTGAGTCCGATTTGGACACCTCATAGGGCTGAGTTTGGGCTGTGGGCCCAGTGTGGTTATGGGGCCTAAATGTACATTGTGAAGTGGGCCCACTCTGCCCACAGAAAGCCCAGGTGGGCCCATAGGGCATGTTTGCTGGGAGTACCAGGTGTGGTCAGGGATAATAAAATAATTAACTAGTAATCAATATGTCACTGTGAACTGTGATCTTGATATATAAACACATACTTTAGAAAAAATACTGAAGTTGAACAAATAATAAAGTCCTGCAAAAATGCATCTGCTGTTATGTAAGAAGACCCTAACAAAAGCTTCTAGTGGTCTCAATGACACTTACAGAGCACTTCAGCAATGTGGCCTACTCAAATAGGTGGCTTAAATGACGCGGATGTCTCTGGATGTGGTTTACTGCAGGGTAAGATCTTGAAATTCTGTATCAGTTGTTCACATTCACAAGTCATCTTACGAGGGTCTGAGAGGCTCCAAATGTGCCACACTGCACAGAGGTGAATAGCCATTTTACTGGCACTTTACAAGTGTTATTTAGAACAAAAGAAGCCGTCATGAAGGTCTTGGTACATAACAGTATTAGACATATAAATGATAGACCTGTGTGTGTGTGTGTGTGTCTGGAAACAACCACTGCAGTGCCAGGAGTATCCCACGTAGATGTAGGGGAGTAGGGGAGGGAGAGGAGACATTAGTGCACTTCATGGACCCCCGACTCAGCGTCTCTTTAAAGCACTAGATGGCCTCCCAATCGCACGTGTGTGACAACTTGAAGTTACACATTTGTGTTCATCTACTACTGTAATTTACTAGAATTCAGGCCGTACTATTCTTTTAAATCATTGTGAACTGTTGTTTGCCGCGGGGTGCTGGACGTCACTGAAGCACAGCTGGCTCAGTCGATCGTTGCCTTATTTAACGCTGCATTTGTTTTAAACTTAAACATTTCACCTATGCATTTGTTTGGTGATGTATTAATTATGCATCATGTGGAATTAAAATGTACTTGCTCAAGCATTTTTTAAATTCACATCTATATATATACTGTATATATAAATCCAACATCTGTCTGTCTGTCTGTCTGCTTTTCACAGATTTAGATCGAGTTTGTTTCTATAATTTGCTTGAACATTCCGGTCTCGTTGCACTAAGTATTACAGTTCGCTTGCAGTGCTGATTTATTTGTGCGTTTATGAGAGAGAGGCTGCAGGCCGAATGATGCCAGGCGGGGCCCTCCTCACCCACGCGCCAGCCTCTGTTCGAGTCGCTCTACCTCTCGCCACATGTTGGAAGTGCACCTCGCCTCCACTTAGCCAGCGTAGATACCTGTTTGTTCAGCAGACATCATCATCTAGAGATTGTTAAGGAGTAACGTTTGACGTTTTTGAGAGAGAGATCAGAGCTGCGTGTGTTTCAGAGGGTAGTTGTTGACTGGCCACGTGCTTTTCTCTCCACGTGAAGGACGCTCTCCCATCAGAGCTGAACTCGATCAGACACAGAGCCAATGCTTGATGTTGGCGTACCTGCCTTCCACTTGGCCAGGATTACACTGGTTTGTAATTGTTTTTTACTGATTTTTAAAATTTGTCCTGTTTCACTACTACGTGGGCAGAGCCGCGGGAGACAGCTGGTATATTACTATTATTACCTGCAGGCATCATGTCTAAAATTGAGATTTGATCCCCTGTTACAGTTTGGGATGTCACCCACTTTTGAGATCTGTTTGAAATGACCAACTCATCAGCTGACACACAAAGATGCACATAGTTTTCATAGAAACTGGCAGAGACATAATGACACATAGAGGACATCTGCCACCTCTGACCCTGAACAAGATCCACTCATTTATTTTTTAGTTAACATTAAATACTCTTCCTTTACCTCTTAATAGATTTGATCCGACTCCATTCTCAAGTAGCTGAGATAAAAGCACTTTCCAGACCTAAGCTGTCTTTTTTCTGGGTCAGTTACACGTAAAACAGGACGAGAACTTTCCACGAACAGAAGACCTCATTGTCCCTGAGTGACAGTGGCCTCCCAGCCATACTCACGTGAACTTCTTTTCATTCGTAAGATCCTTTCATACGACATACTGCCTTTATCACATTGAAACTCACCCAAGGTTGCACAGTATGATCGCGATTATCTGTCTGTGGTCGGGACTGAGGCCGTGATGGATAAGAGAAAAAACAGATGACAGAACAGCTACGTTAAGATTGATATACTAGAGATTAGCGAATAGTCATATTTCTTTACAAATCACAATATAATCTAGTATTAGCATAACTAATGAGTTCATATAATGGTAACCACCAGTGTAACAAGGAAACACAAGTCAGAGGTCCTAGAGATTTCAATGTTTGTCTTACACTCCATTATCTGGCTTACGGAGCTCACCTCCAAGACTATCAAAGACAGCTTTCCCTACCAGTCAGTTCTTCTCCTGCCACTTAACGTTCCTTTTTTCTCACTCCTGCTAATGGCCTCCTGACTCTCGACTCAAACCTTCCTTCCTTTTTCTCCTCACTAACAGAACAGAAGCCCTTCCACCAGTCCCATCCCTCACAGCATTCATTACACACTTTCTGCTCCCCAACAGCGCATCACAAGCTGCCCGCACGTCACAATACTTTATCAAAGCAGAATATAACAGAATTTAAAGAGAAAGTTGCCTTGAAAGCTTGCATATTGCGATCTTTGTAGTTAGCCGGTAAAAGGTGTCATTTTGCTCGACTCCTCAATACAGGAGAACATTAACTTTAATACAGAATGACTTTACCGTCAGTGGTTTCCATTTTCAACACGTCTTTCAGTTTTGTCGCCATCACGCTTTATATCGCTCACTGTTGTTCTTCCTACTTTGTAAACTGAAGCAATATCTGAAGCACTTTTGCTGCTTTGTAAATGTTTAATAATTTCAGTTTTTTGTGACGATTCCAACACCACTCAGCCATCACAATGTAAAGTAGATTAATTATAATAAAAGAGAAAAGCTACAAGTATACGCCATTAAAACTGAAGGCACTCGGCTGACACTGTGATCTCCAAATGCGGCCTGACACCTGGTGCTGGGGATGAACTCCGACATGCTAGCAGAAGGGAGAGTTGTTCAGATGTGCGGAGCTCACGGCCTACACATGGCGGTGGTAGTGCAGTAACACGTAGGCCTGATAGTTAACAGAGACTGACAGATAATCGAGGTTTTACTTCATTTGTTTCGTCTTTATAAGTATTTGTTCAACACATTTAAACACTCCTTGCTGCTCACGCGCTTATTCACTTATCAGAACAAACAAACACCAAAGAGCCTGTCCTGACACAAGCTGGTGTTCACTTTATCAGGTAGGGTGCACAACACAATCCAGCTCAGCTCTGTTTGGCACTGGTCTCCAGATCAAGGAGACTCCATTGGCGAACCGAGTCAGCGACAATAAGGGAAAAGCTTCCGTGGCAATCCGATTCTGCAACAACAAGGATCAGGTAATTGTGCTACAATCCTGCTTGCCAAACCAATAGGAAGAGGTTCATTAAAGATCACAGTCTTTACTATACCGTTAATATTCGTAAAAATGTATCACATAAAGTATTAAATCTTTCCATACTGGTACGGCGATGATTCTAAATGGAAGAAAGAATCAGTAACACTAAAGAAAGATGATATTTCAGTCAGCCAGTCATTTTCCAACCTGCTATATCCTAACACAGGGTCACGGGGGTCTGCTGGAGCCAATCCCAGGCAGCACAGGGCACAAGGCAGGAACAAATCCTGGGCAGGGTGCCAGCCCACCTCAGGGCACAAACACGCACAAACCCACACACCAAGCACACACCAGGGACAATTTAGGACCGCCAATGCACCTAACCTGCATGTCTTTGGACTGTGGGAGGAAACCCACACAGACACGGGGAGAACATGCAAACTCCGATTCCATTTCAGTTTCAGTTAATATTGGCTTATCACTCACAACAAAATGATAAGAAGAATAATCGAAGGAGAGCTTGTACTTGGACAAGGCTTTGATGTACTAGGGGTTTTCTGCAGTCTGTGCCTGTCCAGTCCTCAAGAGAGAGAGCATGGGAAAGCATTGTGTCCTACACTCGGGAAGGTATGACGTCTTCCATCCATCCATAGTTAAGCTCTGGAGTTCCATGAAGGAGTCTGATTGTCTCCTTGAACATCCATCCTCCAAATATGGGTACAGTTGGTTTGCTGACAAGCATGATTACTGCAGAGGTTGCTTGCATGGGAAACCTTGAAGTATCTGTCAACCCTGATGACCCTGGCCATAATACTGATCATGACCAAACATGGCACATATGTAACACTTGACTCATCTTGTCTCCCTGCCATATTCACCCTGCCATTTAGATTCTCATTGTAAATCAAATTATGTTTATGAAAAACCCTTCAGATCACAGTGGCACAATAAAAATCATTGATGGTAACAGAAGGGTCTTGGCCCTGTGTGAGCTGACAGGGGATGGAGAAGGGATGTGACAGAGACACTGGTTGGATGATTACCTTTATTTATTTACTTACTTCCTAAAGCCTAAAGTCACAAGTAGTGTGCAGAGGGCATGCTCAAAAATGTGTGTAATGCCACAAAAAGTGCCTGCTGACACTTTAGTATGTAAGCAATGGTATGTGCATTCTTGCTCCGATGTAGAAGGGAGCTGAGTTTACGTCTGTTACATCGCGTCTATGTGAAAACAGCAGTGTCAGATGTGGGGGTGGGGTGTGTTTGGGCTCGTGAACACGGCTGAGATAATAAAACTGACTAAAAAGAAAACAAAAAAAAACAAAGCTAACCTTTACAAGTATCATAAATTACACCGGCTGTTACAGAGTGAAATCAAGTGTATCTTTTTATTCTAAAATAGTAAGACTAAGAGCAGTTTACTTCTCAAAATGGAGTGGCACAGGATCGAACTCGCGACCTTTTGATTCCCAGTCGGCAGCTGATTCTATTGCGCCACGGAGACAGTCATAATAAATGGGTGTGTTTCCTGCAGAGGCATTAGCTCTCTTGGAAATGTGTTCTTTTAATATTGTGGCTTATTAAATAATTAAACAATATCATAATATACCAGAAAAGGCGATATCCCTCCCATAGTGATTACGGCGGTACAAGAATCACATGAGACAAAATATCTTTAGCTTACATTTACTGACGTTTTACGCGGTTACAGACGGGGAGGCATATGGACAGACTTTATCCAGGTGGGAATCTGGATCAACACAGTCAGCCATTTTTTCCGTCCCTACGCTGGGAGGTTTTTCGACAACTCTAGGTGTCGACGCAGCCTGGAAGGGTCTGGCCACTGTCCAGACCTTTTATATGGTTCTTGCTTCATTTGCTGGTCTTCTCGTTTCCAAACAAGGGCTGAATTCCTCTCCCACAAAATACAGAAATATCATAGTGCTTACATGTCGATTCTCATTCTCCCAAGAAGGAAAGAAGGTTTGTGCTGATAGAGGACAGAAATACCCTAACCTGTGTTTAAGCTGACTATACAAGCCTCCAGTTGTCTTTGGCTATCTAATCCAATGCTTGGTCAGCAATTCTAACTGCTGAGCCTCTGTGTGCCACAGTTAACATGCACATGTGAATAAAACTCATAACAGTATTGTCCAGATACAGTGACATAAAGAAAAATGTAGTATTACAGGGTGTCAATGTCGCATGTTAAGTCAGCTTTTTGTTTCTGCAGTTATATTTTTGAATAAAAGCGCAATTGTTGTGTTAAATTTGTACCTTTTGTGAAAGTATTTGTTTGATACTTCAGGCTTCATACATCATATAGTTTATGCCTACATTTTGTCATCTACTACTAGAATATAAAAAACGTTTCTGTTTTAACAATGTGTTGACACAGATTACTGTAGAAACAGAACAGACATGAAATGCGTGTGTTCCAAACAACGATCTATTATTTCCACTCTAAAACTCCACTTCACTCCCAGAAAATCAATCAAGGCATGAGCTGAGAGAATTTTGTGCCCGTTCTAAGTCGGTGGGAGGCTTGGAATAGCCGGTTGCTTGCTGCCTGATTTTATCAGCACATTTAGATGACAAAAGATGCTGGTGGAGAGCTGTGAACAATTTTAAGAATCGATTTAAGGTGGGATGGAATTACGAGTTTTTTCGTAGGCTCTGGCAATTCTAGTGTTAAAAAAGTAATGAAAAAGAAAAGGAAATATTTTAAATAACGTAACATGATTGTCAATGTAATTGTTTTGTGACTGTTATGAGTGTTGCTGTTATATATATATATATATATATATATATACACACACACACACACACACACACACATATAAACATATATACATATACACATATACATATCTACATATATACATATATACACATACATATATATATATATATACACACACACACACACATATACATATATACATATTCATACACATCTACATATATACATATACACATATATATACAGGTATATACACACACACACACAGACATACATCCACATATATATGCATATACAGTAATCCCTCCTCGATCGCGGGGGTTGCATTCCAGAACCCCCCGCGATAGACGAAAATCCGCGAAGTAGAAACCATATGTTTCTGTAGTTATTTTTATATATTTTAAGCCCTTATAAACTCTCTCACACTGTTAACATTATTAGAGAATTCTAGACATGAAATAACACCCTTTAGTCAAAAGTTTAAACTGTCCTCCATGACAAAACAGAGATGACAGTTCTTTCTCACAATTAAAAGAATGCAAATAGATCTTCTTCTCTTCAGGAGCAGAGAATTTCAGAGGGAGAGAGAGAGAGAGCTCGCAAAGAAAAGCAAACAATCAAAAAATCAATACTTGTGCTTTTAAGTTTGCCGCGTTAGTATCTTCTAAGCAAACAGCCTCTGTGCAAACAGCCCCTCTGCTCACATCTCCTCCGTCAGGCGCAGAGAACGTCAGAGAGAGAGAGCGAGATTAAAGCAACAAAAAAACAATACGTGTGCTTTTGTGCTTTTAAATATGCCGAGCACCACAATAAAGCAGCATTTTTTTAGAGGAGCGTCAGTGTCTTTTAAGCAAACAGCACCTCTGCTCACACCCCCTCCGTCAGGCGCAGAGAATGTCAGAGAGGGTGAGAGAGAGGCAGAGACAAGCAAACAATCAAGCTCCGCGCGGGATGCATATCTTATAGCATTGAGGAGTTTTAGTTAATATGTAATACATGCTCTGATTGGGTAGCTTCTAAGCCATCCGCCAATAGCGTCCCTTGTATGAAATCAACAGGGCAAACAAACTGAGGAAGCGTGTAGCATAAATTAAAAGACCCATTGTCTGCAGAAATCCGCGAACCAGTGAAAAATCTGTGATATATATTTAGATGTGCTTACATTTAAAATCCGATAGAGTGAAACCGCGAAAGTCGAAGCGCGATATAGCGAGGGATTACTGTATATATATATATACATATCTACATATATACACACATACATATACATACTGTGAAGAAATAACGTTACACAAAGTGAACTTTTGGGGTTTCCACCCTGGTTTACTAGAACTTAAACAGAGTACCATCTCCACAATACAAAGTAAATGGTCACACCGGACAATATTACAGAAAAATAGGGGAACATTTATACAGAGGAACAGGAAATTGAATCAGGGATGCTGGGAGAACTCAGATGCATGTTGGGATACCGACGTTATCATCTTGGGACTGGAGGACGACAGGAACCCTGAAGTATGGCTTCTTTTTGTTTACCCCGGGCTCTCTTATGGCAGCGCGTTCTCATTCTGGCTGATGAGATAAGAAGAGAAAGGTTAGTGTGCCGCCTCTGTCCCTCGGCATGGGTTGTCGCAATGTGGTCCGAGTCCTTAAACTGCTCCCCATGCGCTCGTGCGTGACATGACAAGCCCAGACCCACCAGGTCGGGCGGCCCGAACCGAGAGGTCGTGAGCCCGTGAGAATGCATCCGCGTTGGCCTGAAGGTTACCCCGGAGATAAGCGACAGTGAACTTGTACGGCTGCAGGTCCAAAAACCACCTGGTAACCCGAGGATTCGATCCCCTATGAAGGGCCATCCACTGGAGGGCGGCATGGTCCATCACCAGGGTGAATTCCCGACCCAGCAGGTAGTACCGCAGGTAAGTTACTGCCCACTTGATCGCCAGGGCTTCCCGTTCCACTGCCGCATACCTCGTCTTCCGGTCTAACAGTTTCCGGCTCAGGTACATCACGGGGTGTTCGACACCGTCGATACTTTGGCTCAACACGGCGCCGAGGCCTGTGTCCGAAGCATCGGTCTGGAGGAGAAAAGGAAGTGAAAAGTTAGATGTTCTCAAAATAGGTGCCGAAGTGCCGAAGGCTTCATTCCACACCACATGAAAAGGGTCCCTTTTCTTTGTCAAACAAATCAAAGGTGCTGCCCGCTCAGAGAAGCGAGGTACAAACAGGCGGTAATAACTCGCTAACCCCAAGAAAGCCTGCACCTGTTTCTTGAGTATTGGACGGGGCCATTCCAAGATGACTTTTATTTTTGAGCACTGTGGCTTCACCATCCCCCATCCTACCAGGTAGCCCAAATATTTGGCCTCGGTCAACCCAAAGAAGCACTTCCGGGGGTTGATCCGTAGGCCAGCTTTTGCTAGTGTCAGGAGGACGGCGTAAACCTATAATACATGCTCCTCCCAGGTGCCGGAAAAAATGACGACGTCATCGAGGTAGGCGGCACAATAGGACTGGTGGGGACTTAGCACTCTATTTACCAGACGTTGGAAGGTTGCCGGTGCCCCGTGCAGCCCGAATGGGAGAACCTTGTATTGCCAGTGTCCACTAGGGGTACTGAAAGCGTTTTTTTCTTTAGCGGATGCCGTTAAGGGAATTTGCCAGTACCCTTTGGTCATGTCAAGTGTAGTCAAATACCGGGCTGTTCTCAATTTCTCGAGTAGCTCGTCAACCCGGGGCATGGGATAGGCGTCAAACTTGGAGACCTGATTAAGACGTCTGAAGTCATTGCAAAATCTCCAGGAGCCATCCGATTTGGACACGAGGACAATGGGACTGGACCACGGGCTGTGACTCTCTTCAATAATGTCCATGTCCAGCATCCTTTGTATCTCCAGCTCTACCTCAGTCCTTTTTGCCTCCGGGAGGCGATAAGGTCTTTCCCTGTTAACTACTCCTGGATCTGTCACAATATCGTGCTGAATCAGCGCAGTCCGACCTGGTGCTTCGCTGACCACTTCCGGGATGGACAGGATTGCTCATTCGAGCTCCTGTCGTTGGGGGGGGCGTCAAATTGTTGCCGAGGTTAAGCGATATATTTTTGGAGAAAAGAGAGAGAGTGGACTCAGAAGGAGGTTGCTCCTCCCTAGATTTCCACAACTTTAACAAGTTTACATGATACACCCCCTCAGTCGGTCGACGATTTGGTTGGCTAACCAAATAGTTAATGAGTCCTTTTCTTTCTTTAACCTCGTACGGGCTCTGCCAATGGGCTAGCAGTTTTGAGTGGGAGGTGGGCACAAGCACCAGCACACGATCCCCCAGTTGAAATTCTCAAAGGGAGGAGTTCCTATTATAATTCTGATCTTGTGCTGCTTGAGCCCGAGACATGTGGTCCTTTAGTATAGGCCTGATTTTATTTAATTGTTCACGCAATTGCGCAATATATTCCAACAAGTTTATGTTGGGAAGTGCCTCCCCCTCCCAACCTTCTTTTAATAAATCCAAAATGCCCCGGGGCTGGCGTCCATATAAAAGTTCAAATGGGGAAAACCCTGAGGAGGCTTGAGGCACCTCTCGATATGCAAAAAGCACTAAAGGGAGGAGCTGGTCCCAATTCATTCCGTCCGTGTTGACTACCTTACGGAGCATCTGTTTAAGGGTTTGGTTAAACCTTTCTACCAACCTGTCCGTCTGAGGGTGATAAACAGATGTTTTGAGATGCTTAATATGGAGTAACTTGGCCACCTCCCTGAACGTATCCGAAGTAAAGGGCGTACCTTGATCCGTAAGGATTTCTTTAGGTAAGCCCACACGGGAAAATAATCCTACCAATTCCCGTGCGATATTTTAGGTATTAGCAGCTCTCAGGGGAACTGCCTCGGGATACCGGGTTGCATAATCCACCATGGCCAATATATATTTATGGCCTCTGGCCGAAGGCTCTAGGGGTCCAACGAGATCGACTCCGATCCTCTCAAAAGGGACATCAATAAGTGGAATCGGGATTAGAGGAGCTTGGTCCCTCCTAGGAATCTGACGTAACTGGCAGACTGGGCAAGACTGACAGAAACGGCGGACCTCCTCATTGATCCCGGGCCAATAAAATCGGAGTTTAATCCTTTCCAATGTTTTTTCGGCCCCGAGGTGGGCGCCAAAGAGGTGGGCATGTACTAGTTCACAGACCTCCCGCCGGTAGGTTCATGGCAGTAACAGCAATTTCCGTACCTCGCCTTCGTGTTCCGCAACTCGGTATAACAAGTCATTTTCTAAGACAAAGTAGGGTTCTGGAGGTGTGGAATCTAATGACGCTAGGTCGTCAGCGGATACAACAGCATTCCAGGCAAACTTCAGTGAATCGTCATTCCACTGTTCTCTTTTGAAAGATGCCGACGTAGAGTGAAATTGAAAGTCTAGGCCGGCTAAATCACCAGGGGTTAGGCCCGGAGCAGCGTCCTCCCAAAGCGTAAGTCCACCCTGTTGTGTTTCCGGCACGGGGTCCGTCACTGAAAGGCGTCCCCCTGGGCCATCCATGTCAGTTGCCGTTGAGCATGGTGTGGGAGCAGTTTGGAGAGTCCCCTGACCATCCATAAGTAGACCCAGTTTGTGAACGGGAGTGGTGACAGCTTTACCGCAGTTAATTTTAGACCAATCTTGTCCTAATATAACTGGATAGGGGGGTTTTGGCAACACTGCGACTGAAAGTTGTTTCGGAGTCCCTTTCCACGTTATATATCACCTTGCGGACCTGTATGATCTAGTATCTCCATGCACACATTTTATATTCGTTTTCTTAGCGAGCCACTGTTGCGGTAAAACATAACGGTGAGCAACAATGGTGATATTGCTCCTGGAATCAAACAAAGCCAACACCGAGTGCCCATTCACCAAGATCATTCCCGTATATACCAGTGCCAGAGGATTTGGCGGCGCACAGTACCTCTCTCCTCTCGCGTAGCTGCAGTCCATCGGTTCCGCATTGAGGGGGCAGGTGGGAAGAATGTGTCCCACCTCACCACACTTGAAACAGCGCGGCGGAGTGAACACCTGGTCGTTCATCTTTGCTGCTGGCTCCGGAATGGTAGCATGACGGGGGGCCTCCTGTGTGGCAATCCATCCCTGTCGGGTCATGCGCGCAGGCTTCTCAGACCCCCCCATTTGGTTGACCGCCAGCTGTCGCTCCAAGACCTCCAGGAGACCGTTCATATCCCGGTAGAAATGCCTCCGGACCTGCTGGGCAAGATAGTCTGGCATGGCATATACTAACGCCTCACAGGCCACCTGTTCAACCACCTGGCAGGCTTGATTAACATCTGGCCATAGCCATCGCCCGAGTTTCCCCCAGAACTCGAACGCCTGGGCCCTAGCTGGAAGTTCCGGGTTGAACTGCCAATGCCGCCAAACCCTCGCCTGCTGGCCGGAGGTAATACCATACCTTTTATACAGCTCGGCTATCAGGAGGTCGTATTAGGCGGCTTCCTCCACAGGGAGGTCATGATAGGCCCGTTGCGCCGGTCCCTTTAGGTAGGGAGCCAAGATGGACGCCCATTCCGCTCTTGGCCACTGATTTCTGGCTGCGGTCCTCTCGAATACGGTCAGTTATGCTTCCAGGTCATCGGTTTCTGTAAGAGGAACAATTTGAGGAGGTGGAGGTCTCGCGTTTTCGGGCCTTGCAGCCTCCGCCGCTGCCAACCGTCTCTTTGTTCGATCGAGCTCTCTCTGTGTGGTGACTTGATCCATCTTGACGGCCTGGAGTTCGTTTGCCAAGGTATTTAGTACCGCGTTCAGGTCTTGCCCTTCTGTCATTTTCAGGCTTTATCCAAACGACTACGCCAATCTGTGAAGAAATAACGTTACACAAAGTGAACTTTTGGGGTTTCCACCCTGGTTTACTATAACTTAAACAGAGTACTGTCTCCACAATACAAAGTAAATGGTCACACTGGACAATATTACAGAAAATAGGGGAACATTTATACAGAGGGACAGGAAATTGAATCAGGGATGCTGGGAGAACTCAGATGCATGTTGGGATACCGACGTCATCATCTTGGGACTGGAGGACGACAGGAACCCAGAAGTATGGCTTCTTTTTGTTTACCCCGGGCTCTCTTATGGCAGCGCGTTCTCATTCTGGCTGATGAGATAAGAAGAGAAAGGTTAGTGTGCCGCCTCTGTCCCTCGGCATGGGTTGTCGCAATGTGGTCCGAGTCGTTAAACTGCTCCCCATGCGCTCGTGCGTGACAATATATATATATATATATATAGCAAAATACCCGCGCTTCGCAGCGGAGAAGTAGTGTGTTAAAGAAGCAATGAAAAAGAAAAGGAAACATTTTGAAAATAACGTAACATGATTGTCAATGTAATTGTTTTGTCACTGTTGTGAGTGATGAGTGTTGCTGTCATATATATATATTTACACACACACACATAAACATATATATATATATCTATACATATACACATATATATACACACACACATATATACATACATATATATATCTACATATATACACATACATATACATACACACATACATATATACACACACATATATACACACACAGCTATTTCGTATCAGTGCAATACGCTGCTTGTTAAAACGGATAACTCCCGCTCTTACGTGCAAGTCTGCGTGGATATTATGAACTATCGTATTTGTTCAAGTTCTATTTAAATTTTAAATAGAAGGAATTTTTATTTAGTCGACAGAAATATCTTTGGTAGGAATGGTAAAAACAGACAGGAATATTATTCGTAAATAAATCAACTCAAACCTTAAACAACTTATAATATTTTGCTCTCCATAAAAATATATCCTGTCTAAATTATACAAGTTAGAAATAAAGTAAATGTTAAAAGAACAAACATTCAAATTTCTTTACTCTTATGTAATTTTATATAAAAATAAACTTAGATTTTAAATATCCCAAAAGATTTTGCTCTCCATAAAAATATATCCTGTCAAAATTATACAAATTCAAATATGAACATGCTGCATAACAAAACCTGGAAATATAAATAAAATGTGTTCCTTTCAGCAATAACAAATCAAATCATTCAGTTGTCTTTGCTCATATGTCATTTTAGAGCTGGACGCCTGGCATCTTTTTTGGCCACAGGTTCGTTTCTGTTTGGTGTGAAGTTCTGTGTTGTGGAGATTCTCAGGATGGATTGCAGGTGCTCATCAGTGAGGCGACTCCTGTGTGCTGTTTTGTTAGTCTTTATCACTGAGAAGAGCTTCTCACACAGATATGTGCTACCAAACATGCACAAGGTTCGAGCCGCATGTAGACGGACTTTTTTTGTTCTTCAAAGTCACCAAAGCGCCGTGCAAACTCAGTGCGCTCAGTTTATCAGCAAAGTGCGTATTTGGGAACACCGTAGTGAAGACTTGGTTTAACATTACTTGGCAACAGGGAAAGTGGGGCAAGTTGCACTGGTGCATTTGTGTCTCCCATAAAAGCAGCTTCACTTGAAATCACTTTGTGATTGTGCATGGGTAAAACGTCTGCTGAAGTGTCAGATTCTTATTTAATTCTTCTGCTTTCTGTATCTTCTGCATTGCATTCAGGTCTTCATGTCTCATAGTGCCGTCTTAGATTAAATTCTGTAATTACAGCCACATTAGCTCCACAAATGAGACACACGGGTTCAGTAAACATATACTCAGCCTCCCATCGGTTTTTAAAGGCTCTATTTTCAGAATCAACTTTTCTCTTCAGCATCGGTGAGCTAGCTTCGCAATAACTTGCAGCATCATAAGCTAGACTTGATTAACGCGGTAAGTGTTCGGCAAGGCAGCTGAAGCGCTGCATTATGGGATCTGTAGTTTATTGTGTTACCAGCGCTTCATATACCCGGGCCATTAATAACAATAATACAGTATATAAAATGATCTCGCGGGCTGGATATAATTACACGCCAGGCCGGATGTGGCCATGCCCTTGAGTTTGACACATATGGACTAAATAGAACTTGAAAAGATATATTTTTCAAATGTGATCACGCAATTCAGATAGAGTTGACGCGACTACAGCCTGCATGCCTCAATAAGTCATCCTCCCTCGCTCTTACTTTTTACCGCTCATCTAATGAATACACTGAGTATGGCTTTACCAAAACAATCATTGATGGCAAATAAAGTATCCATTATTCGAGTATGTAGATCGGGATATATATATATATACATATACATATATATATACCCGCGTATCGCAACAGAAAAGTAGTGTGTTAAAAAAGCTAGAAAAAGAAAAGGGAACATTTTAAAAATAACGTAACATGACTGTCAATATACAGTATTTGTTTTGTGAGTGTTACTGAGTGTTGCTGTCATCAAGGATTTGATTATCATTATTTCTTTCAATCAGGTTCGTATTTGTAGGATGTGTTGTGTTCAAGTTACATTCCGTGTTTGTCAATCGTTGTAAAGATGACAGGTTTCATTCATCGATTCGTTTCTTACTACATCAATAAACAGCTCGTCTTCTTCTTTATCTGAGACCTGACACGCTGCATGCACGGGTTTTTTACACTGTCTTCCTTTAGCGGGACATTGACTTTTTCCAACGTGTGCTTTGTTTTGGATTTATGAATATGCTTATCAGACGCTTCATATTTTTTGCTGCCTTTTCAATTGTGTAATTCGGTTTTGTTCAGCGCTTTGGAACTGTTGCCTTTTATCTGTGCACTGCGCCAGTTCACGTGAGCCGCGGTGTACATGCATCGAAGGTTCCCAGCTGTGCTGGTGCCATCTCGTGCTATGTCCATGGCTGTATTTAATGTTACCTTAGTCCTGGCACTTAAAACTTTCTCTCGCAGTTTCGCTGAGTTTGTGTCAAACACCACCCTGACCATCTCATCTTCCTCTGCATAAGCACAGTCCTTCACCCGTGAATATTTAGTGGCAGTTTGCTATTGGATTGCCGCTGACGGACGGCCTTATATGGGTGGGCACTAAATTACAAACGCCAGCGGCAGCCTGTCTATGAACTTAATTTAAAGTGTAGGGTTTACATCGTGCTTTGTTTCAGTAGCAGAACTCATGAATATGGTTGTATATGTCACTCGCTCGCTTCTTATTGTTTCGCTGCCTTCTCAATTATATAATGCATGTTTTCTTCAGCGCTTTTTGGAGGTCTTCCTGGTTTTCTATGTACTGCGTGATTACGGGAGGCGTGATGATGTCACGCGAAACTCCGCCCCCCACGGCGTTCAAACTCATCTCCATTACAGTAAATGGAGAAAAACTGCTTCCAGTTATGACCATTACGCGTAGGATTTTGAAATGAAACCTGCCCAACTTTTGTAAGGAAGCTGTAAGGAATCAACCTGCCAAATTTCAGCCTTCTACCCACACGGGAAGTTGGAGAATTA
Organism: Polypterus senegalus; assembly: GCF_016835505.1. Classification (NCBI taxonomy): domain Eukaryota; kingdom Metazoa; phylum Chordata; class Cladistia; order Polypteriformes; family Polypteridae; genus Polypterus; species Polypterus senegalus. The sequence continues at coordinate 25,611 of NW_024377528.1, forward strand.
GTGATGAGTCAGTGAGTGAGTGAGTGAGTGAGTGAGGGCTTTGCCTTTTATTAGTATAGATATATATATATATACTGTATATACACACATACATACATACACACATCTACATATATACACACACACATATATATATATATATATATATATATATATATATATATATATATATATATACCCTTTCGGGTGCGAGCAGCTGTTGCTGCGGGTGCCAGAATCCATCGAGGAAGAAAAATGAAAAACATTTTTTGTACAAAATCTTAATTTATCTATCCATTCCTAAATAATTAAATGGGCAGGCTATTTCGCATCAGTGCAATACGCTGCTTGTTAAAACGGATGACTCCCGCTCTTACGTGCACTTAGTGCTATGTGGGTATTATGAACTATCATATATTTAAAATTTAAATAGAACTTGAACAGATAAGTAATTTTTATTTAGTCGACAGAAATATCTTTGGTAGGAATGTAAGTTAAATTTAGTCATCATTGCATACATTTTTCTTCACCATAGAAATTTAAAGACTAAATTCAACTTACATTCCTACCAAAGATATTTCTGTCGACTAAATAGAACCTACTTCTATCCAAATAGAACTTGAAAAGATATATTTTTTCGAATCTGATCGCACATTTTAGATAGACTTGACGCGCACCACATCGAGCCCGCGTGCTATTGTGCTCTTGCCTGCCTGCCTCAATAAGTCACCGTCGCTTCGCTCTTACTTTTTTACCATTCATTTAATCATGGCTAGTTGCGAAAAAATTAGAAAATGGAAGGAGGATTACACTGAGTATGGCTTTACCTAAACAATTATTGATGGCGAATAAAGTATCCATTATTCATAAAGCTTCAATTGGTGATCTGTTTTTCTGCATTAACCTCATATTTTTTCACACTTCTTCTCAAACTAAGGGGGTATGAAATCGGCCTCGTCCGTCACAGGGGATGCGAGAGTAAAATGAATGGGGAAGCACTGATATATATGTAAGTGTGTGTATATATAATATATGTGTCCATATATATATATTGAAATAGTTTTACTGTCAAATAATACAAAGAGTACAGCGACACTTGTTTCGCCCTAATTCTGGGCTCATCAGGCATTACACTCACTGCACTCCCTCTCGGGAATCGAACCTCGGGCGTCAGCGGCAAAGCCTCTAACATTGCGCAACGGCGTGTGGTTCATTTATTTGACAGTATGTAGATCGGGGTAATTACATTCAAGGCATTCATAGTCTGAATCACAATCTGATTGTATGGGTGGCCACCTACCAGTTAACGCTTGTGGTTGGTCAGCAAGTTGGCTAACATCCGCCACGGTGCCCTTTTTCGGTTGCGAGAAGCAGATCATAGAATAGTTGAAATAGTTTTTACTGTCAAATAATGCAAAAGAGTTTCATTCATCGATTCCTTTCTTACTGCATTAATAAACAGCTCGTCTACCTCTTTATTTGAGACGTGACACACTGCATGCACGTGT
>NW_024377529.1:0-25016 GCF_016835505.1 Polypterus senegalus
AATGATAGAAGCCACAGTACCCTTATGGTTAAGAACTGTTTGGATGGTTTCACAACTGTTTTCAAAGTGCACTTCAACATTTCAAACTCACTTTTTTGAAATTCCGTTGACTTGCATTGGGCTAAATCTAAAGTTGAGTGAAACTCAATGAGTCTTAACTGCTATGTTGTGAAACCACTTGAAACCATCCAGCGACATTGTTTTTACAGAAATGAACTGTTTTGAACAGTTTCCTGGTGGAAAACAAGGCACGTCACACATGTGTACACAAAGTTATTTTCAGGCCCTGGAAAAGCAGCGTTATTGTGAAATAAGGCTACCCTTAACTCCTAGCGCTGTGTAAAAGTCAAAAACTATAGGTAGAAACAGTTCTAAATGATAAAATCCCAGTACCCTTATGGTTAAGAACTGTTTTGGATGGTTTCCCAACTATTTTTCATAGTGCACTTCATCTTAAACTCACTTTTGAAATCCCCATTAACTTGCAATGGACCAAAAACTGAAGGTGAGTGAAACTCAATGGTCTTAACTTCTATGTTGTGAAACCACTTAGGAAATACATCTGCGACATAGTTTTACAGAAATGAACTGTTTTTGAGCAGTTTCCTGTTGGAAAACAATTGTATCACACATGGTGTACACAAAGTTGTTTTCAGGTTTTGAAAAGTGTTATGATGAATTCAGGTTACCTTCAACTCTAACTATGTGGAATGTCAAAATACTCTGGTAAAGGCAGTTCCTAAATGAGTAAGAACCCCACAGTATCTTATGGTTAAGAACTGTTTGGATGGTTTCACAACTGTTTTCAAAGTGCACTTCAACATCTCAATCTCACTTTGAAATCCCCTTTGTGCATTGGGCCAAATCTATAAAGTTGAGTGAAACTCAATGAGTCTTAACTTCTATGTTGTGAAACCAGTTGAAAAACATCAGCGACATAGTTTTTTACAGAAATGAACTGTTTTGAACAGTTTCCTGGTGGAAAACAAGAACGTCACACATTTGTAAACAAAGGAAGTTATTTTCAGGCCCTGAAGCGGCGTTATGGTGAAATAGGGTTCACGTTCAACTCCTAGCAGCTGTGTAAAGTCAAAGATACTCTGGTAAAAGCAGTTCTAAATGATGAAATCACACTACCCTTATGGTTAAGAACTGCATTTGGATGTTTCCCAACTGTTTTTCAAAGTGCACTTCATCACTTAAACTCACTTTTTTAAATCCCCATTAACTTGCAATGGACAAAAACTGAAGGTGAGTGAAACTCAATGAGTCTTAACTTCTATGTTGTGAAACCACTTGAAATACATCTACGACAAAGTTTTTTTACAGAAATGAACTGTTTTGAAAAGTTTCCTGGTGGAAAACAAGGCGTCACACATGTGTACACAAAGGATTTATTTGGGGGCCACAAACGCGTTATTGTGAAATAAGGTTACCTTCAAATCTAACGCTGTATAAAGTCAAAGTACTCTGAGTAAAGCAGTTAAAATGATGAAATCCACTACCTTATAGTTTAAGAACTGTTTGGATGGTGGTTTCCCAACTGTTTTCAAAGTGCACTTCACATCTTAAACTCACTTTTTGAAATTCCCGTTGACTTGCATTGGAGTAAATCTAAGTTAGTGAAACTCAATAGTCTTAACTTCTATGTTGTGAAACCACTTGAAAAACATCAACGACATAGTTTTTTTACAGAAATGAACTGTTTTGAACAGTTTCCTGGTGGAAAACAAGGCGTCACACATGTACCTAAAGTTATTTTAGCAGGGCCCACAAGCGTTATTGTGTGAAATAAGGTTACCTTCAACTCTAACTCTGTTGAGCGTCCAAAATACTCTGAAGTAAAAGGCAGTTCTAAATAGTGGGAAACCCCCGATACCCTTATAGTTTAGAACTGTTTGGATGGTTTCACAACTGTTTTTCAAAGTGCACTTCAACATTTCAAAACTCACTTTTTGAATTTCCGTTGACTTACGTGGGCTAAATCTAAAGTTGAGTAAGAGGGAAACTCAATGAGTCTGCTTCTATGTTGTGAAACCACTTGAAAACCATCAAGCGACATTGTTTTTACAGAAATGAACTGTTTGAACAGTTTCCTGGTGGAAAGCAAGGCGTCACACATGTATTACACAAAGTTATTTTCAGGCCCTGAAGCGCGTTATTGTGAAATAAGGTTACCTTCAACTCCTAACGCTGTGTAAAGTCAAAATACTCTGGTAAAGCAGTTCCTAAATGAGTGGGAAATCCCCAGCACCCTTATGGTTGGGGAACTGTTTGAATGGTTTCCCTTTTTCCAAGTGCAATTCAACATCTCAAACTCACCTTTTGACATTCCAATAGAGTTGCATTGGGCAAAAACTGAAGTTGAGTTAAATTTATTAGTCTTAACTTCTATGTTGTAAACCACTTAAAACACATCTTTCTGCGACATAGTTTTTACAGAAATGAACTGTTTTGAACAGTTTCCTGGTGGAAAACAAAGGCGTCACACATGTACACAAAGTGATTTTCAGCCCTTGAAGCAGCGTTATAGGTGAATAATCACCTTCAACTCCTAACTCTGTGGAAAATTAAAATACTCTGGTAAAAGCAGTTCTAAATGAAGTAGAAATCCCAGTTACCCTTATGGTTAAGAACTGTTTCGATGGTTTCCCAACTGTTTTCAAAAAAGCAATTCAATATCTCAAACTCACCTTTTTGAAATTCCTATTGAGTTGCATTGGTCAAAAATCTGGGAATAGTGAAATAATGTTTTTAATTTTTTGTTGGAAAACAAGGAAAAACACTGGACAAAAGTTTTTTACGAAATGAATGTTTTATTAATTCCTGTTTGGAAAAATACCTGGTACACAAAAGATTTTTTTAGGTTTAAGAATGTTTGGGTGTTTCCAAGGTTAACCTTCAACTCTAAAATCCTTTTTAAATCCTTTTCTTCATGGTAAAATTTTAAATTTATGAAACCCCAAGACTCTTATGGTTAAAACCTGTTTGGAAAAGTTTCAAAAACTGTTTTAAAGTTTTTCCTTTCAACATCCAAATCACTTTTTTGTGGAAATCCTTTACTTCATTGGGTCAAAATCTTAAAGTTTAAGTGAAACCAATTAGGGTTTAACTTTTATGGTTTTGTTTTAAACCCCTTAAATTCCAAACTCACGAAATTTTTTTCAGGGAAATTAAAGTTTTGAAACCAGTTTCCTTTTTGGAAAACAAAAATCACACATGTTTTTCAAAAGAATTTTTTTCAGGTTTTTTGGAAAAAAGGGTTATGATGAATTCAAAAATTATTTTCAACCTAACTTGTAATGGAAAATTTAAATCAAAATACTCTGGTAAAAGGGAGTTCTAAATGATGAAACCCCAGTACCCTTATGGTTAAAAACTGTTTGGATGGTTTCCAAATGTTTTTTAAAGTGCAATTCAACATCTCAAACTCAAATTTGAAATTTCCTTTATAGCATTGGGCAAATTGAAGTTGAGTTAAATTTTTTGAGTCTTAACTTCTATTTTTGAAACCACTTGAAACACATCCTGTGAACTAGTTTTTACAGAAATGAACTGTTTTGAACAGTTTCCCTGTGGAAAACAAAGCGTCACATGATGTGTACACAAAGTTTTTTTGTGGTCTGAAAAGTGTTATGATGAAGTCAGGTTACCTTCAACTCTAACTCTGTGGAAAGTCAAAATACTCTGGTGCAGTGAAGTTCTAAATGATTAGAAATCCCCAGTACCCTTACATGGTTAAGAACTGTTTGATGGTTTCCCAACTGTTTTCAAAAGTACAATTCAACATCTCAAATCACCTTTTAAATTTCTATTGAAGTTACATTCAGCAAAACTGAAGTTGAGTTAAATTCTAATGAGTCTTAACTTCTATGTTGTGAAAGTTGAACCACTTGAAACATACCTGCGACATAGTTTTGTACAGAAATGAACTGTTTTGAACAGTTTCCTGGTGGAAAACAAGGCGTCGCTACATGTAATACACAAAGTTGATTTCAGGCCTTAAAACGCTATGGTGAAATCAAGGTTACCTTCAACTAACGCTGTATAAAGTCAAAATACTCTGGTAAAACAGTTCTAAATGATGAAAATCCCCAGTACCTTACATAGTTTAAGAACTGTTTGGATGGTATCCCAACTGTTTTTCAAAGTGCACTTCAACATCTTAAACTCACTTTTTGAAATCCCATTGAACTTGCTGTGGGCAAAAACTGAAGTTGAGTGAAACTCAATGAGTCTTAACTGCTATGTTGTGAAACCACTTGAAACACATCTGTGATATAGTTTTTTACAGAAATGAACTGTTTTGAACAGTTTCCTGTTTGGAAACAAGGAGTCACACATTGTGTACACAAGGTGATTTTCAGGCCCTGAAACGCGTTATGGTGAAATAAGGTTACCTTCAACTCTAACGCTGTAAGCAAAAGTCATCACTATGGTAAAAACAGTTCTAAATGATGTAATCCCTAGTACCCTTATGGTTAAGAACTGTTTGGATGGTTTCCCAACTATTTTTCAAAAGTGCACTTCACATCTTAAATCACTTTTTGAAATCTCCATTAACTTGCAATGGACAAAAACTGAAGTTGAGTGAAACTCAATGAGTCTTAACTTCTATGTTGAAACCACTTGAAATACATCTGCGACATAGTTTTTACAGAAATGAACTGTTTTGAACAGTTTCCCTGGTGGAAAACAAGGTATCGCACATGTGTACACAAAGTTGTTTTCAGGGTCTTGAAAAGTGTTATGATGAATTCAGGTTACCTTCAACTCTAACTCTGTGGGAAAGTCAAAATACTCTATAAGTGAAGTTCTAAATGATGAAACCCCCAGTACCCTTATGGTTAAGAACTGTTTGGATGGTTTCACAACTGTTTTCAAAGTGCACTTCAACATCTCAAAACTCTCACTTTTTGAAATCCCCTTTTGACTTGCATTGGGCCAAATCTAAAGTTGAGTGAAACTCAATGAGTCTTAACTTCTATGTTGTGAAACCACTTGAAAAACATCAGCTACATAGTTTTTTACAGAAATGAACTGTTTTGAAATAGATTTCCTGGGTGGAAAACAAGGCATCACACATGTGTAAACAAAGTGATTTTCAGGCCCTGAAAGCAGCGTTATGGTGAAATAAGATTACCTTCAACTCTGACTCTGTTAAAAGTCAAAGTACTCTGGTAAAAGCAGTTCTAAATGATGAAATCTCAGTACCCCTTATGGTTAAGAACTGTTTGGATGGTTTCCCAACTGTTTTCAAAGTGCACTTCACATCTTAAACTCACCTTTTGAAATCCCATTAACTTGCAATGGACAAAACTGAAGGTGAGTGAAACTCAATGAGTCTTAACTTCTAATGTTGTGAAACCACTTGAAATACATCTGTGACATAGTTTTAACAGAAATGAACTGTTTTGAAAAGTTTCCTGTTGGAAAACAAGGTATCACACATTTGTACACAAAGTTGTTTTCAGGTCTTGAAAAGAGTTATGATGAATTCAGGTTACCTTCAACTCTAACTCTGTTGAAAGTCAAAATACTCTGGTAAAGCAGTTCTAAATGATGAAACCCCAGTACCTTTATGGTTAGAACTGTTTGGATGGTTTCCCAACTGTTTTCAAAGTGCAATTCAACATCTCAAACTCAGCGTTTTGAAAATCCTATTGAGTTGCATTAGGGCAAAAACTGAAGTTGAGTTAAATTTAATGAGTCTTAACTACTATGTTGTGAAAGTTGAAACACTTGAAACACATCTCTGACACAGTTTTTACAGAAATGAACTGTTTTGAACAGTTTCCTGGTGGAAAACAAGGCGTCACACATGTGTACACAAAGTTGTTTTCAGGTCTTGAAAAGTGTTATGATGAATTCAGGTTACCTTCAACTCTAACGGCTGTGTAAAGTCAAAATACTTTGGTAAAAGCAGTTCTAAATGATGAAATCCCCAGTACCCTTATGGTTTAGAACTGTTTGGATGGTTTCCCAACTGTTTTTCAAGTGCACTTCAACATCTCAAACTCACTTTTTGAAATCCTATTGACTTGCATTGGGCAAAATCAAAGTTGAGTGAAACTCAATGAGTCTTAACTTCTATGTTGTGAAACCACTTGAAAACTATCAGCGACATAGTTTTTACAGAAATGAACTGTTTTGAACAGTTTCCACTGGTGGAAAACAAGGCGCCACACATGTGTACACAAAGTGAATTTCAGGCCCTGAAACGTGTTATGGTGAAATAAGGTTACTTTCAACTCTAACGCCTGTGTAAAGTCAAAAATACTATGGTAAAAACAGTTCTAAATGATAAAATCCCCTGTACCCTTATGGTTAAGAACTGTTTGGATGGTTTCCCAACTGTTTTTCAAAGTGCACTTCACATCTTAAACTCACTTTTTGAAATCCCATTAACTTGCAATGGACAAAAACTGAAGTTGAGTGAAACTCAATGAGTCTTAACTTCTATGTTGTGAAACCACCGCAGAACACATCTGCGATATAGTTTTTTACTGAAAATGAACTGCTTTGAACAGTTTCCTGGTGGAAAACTCAGCGTCACACATGTGTACACAAAGAGAATTCAGGCCCTGAAACGCAAGTATGGTGAAATAAGGTTACCTTCAACTCTAACGCTGTTGTAAAGTCAAAATACTATCGTAAAAACAGTTCTAAATTATGAAATCCCCAGTACCCTTATGGTTAAGAACTGTTTGGATGGTTTCCCAACTGTTTTTCAAAGTGTAATTCAACATCTTAAACTCAACGTTTGAAATTCCTATTGAGTAGCATTGGGCAAAATTGAAGTTGAGTTAAATTTAATGAGTCTTAACTTCTATGTTGTGAAACACTTGAAACACATCTGCGACATATGTTTTTGCACAAAATGAACTGTTTTGAACAGTTTCCTGGTGGAAAACAAGGCGTCAAGCACATGTGTACACAAAGTGAATTTCAGGCCCTGAAACGCGTTATGCAGTGAAATAAGGTTACCTTCAACTCTAACGCTGTTTAAAGTCAAATACTATCAAAAACAGTTCTAAATGATTAAATCCCCAGTACCCTTATGGTTAAGAACTGTTTGGATGGTTTCCCAACTGTTTTTCAAAGTGCACTTCACATCTTAAACTCACTTTTTGAAATTCCCATTAACTTGCAATGGACAAAACTGAAGTTGAGTGAAACTCAATGAGTCTTAACTTCTATGTTGTGAAACCACTTGAAACACATCTCGACATAGTTTTTTAAGAAAAGAACTTTTAACAGTTTCCGTTTTTAAAAAAAAGGGGCCCCATGTGTACACAAAATTTTCAGGCCCTGGCGCGAGGGAAATAATTTCCTTCAACTCTAACGTGTGTAAAGTCAAAAAATTAAAAACAGTTCTAAATGATAAATCCCCCGTTCCTTATGGTTAGAACTGTTTGGATGGTTTCCCCAAATTTTTTCAAGGGACTTCAAAACTTAAACTCACTTTTTTAAATCCCATTAACTTGCAATGGACAAAAAAATGAAAATGAGTGAAACTCAATAGTCAACTTATGTTTTGAAAACCCCTTGAAAACATCTGACATAGTTTTTTTCAGAAATGAACTGTTTTGAACAGTTTCCCGTTTGGAAAACAAGGGGACACATTTTACACAAAGGTTTTTTAGGCTTTAAAAGTGTTTTGTGAATTAAAGGACCTTCAACTCAACCGGGGGGTGTAAAATATTGGTAAAACAGTTCTAAATATAAAAAACCCCCGTACCCTTATGGGTTAAAAACTGTTTGGATGGTTTCACAATGTTTTTAAAGTGCACTTAAAATCTAACTCACTTTTGAAATCCTTTACTTGATTGGGCCCAAACTAAAATTAGTGAAACTCAATGAGTCTTAACTTCATGTTTGAAACCACGAAAAACATCGGACAAGTTTTTTTCAGAAATGAACTGTTTTGAAAGTTTCCTGTTGGAAAACAAAGGTTTACACATTTGTACACAAAAATTTTTTTTCAGGTCTTTAAAGTTATGTGAATTCATTCCTTTAACTCTAACCTGTTAAAGTCAAAAATACTCTGGTAAAGGGAGTTCTAAATGATGAAACCCCAGTACCTTTTTGGTTAGAATGTTTGGGTGGTTTTTTCCAAATGTTTTTCAAAAATGCAACAACATCTAAACTCACCCTTTTAAATTCCCATTGAGTTGCATTGGGCAAAAAATGAAGTTGAGTTAAATTTTAAAAATCTTCTTCATGTTGTGGTTGAAACACTTGAAAACATCTGCGCATAGTTTTTACAAAAAGAACTGTTTTTTAACAGTTTCCCCGTTGGAAAAAAGGTTTACACATGTGTACAAAAGTTATTTTTAGGCCCCGAAAGGTGTTTTGTGAAATTAGGTTACCCAACCTAACGCGGGGAAAAATCAAAATCTTGGTAAAAAAAGTTCTAAATGATAAATCCCAGAATTTTTGGTTAAGAACTGTTTTGGGTGGTTTCCCCCACTGTTTTTTAAAGTGCAATTCAAAATCTAAACTCAAATTTTTAAACCCCTTATTTTATTGGCAAAATGAAGAGTTAAATTTTTTGAGTTTACTATTTGTAAATTAAAATTAAACACATCTGGACATAGTTTTTACGAAATAACTGTTTTGAACAGTTTCCGGGGAAAACAAAACGCACACATGTGTACACAAAGGTTTTTTAGGTCTTGAAAAGTGTTTTGTGAATTCATTTCCTTTAACCTAACCTGTGGAAGTCAAAATACTTGGGAAACAGTTCTAAATAAAGAAACCCCAGTCCCTTATGGTTAAAACTGTTTTGGATGGTTTCCAACTGTTTTTAAAAATGCCCTTTAAAATTTTAACTCACTTTTGAAATCCCTTTACTTGCATTTACCCAAACTAAAATTGAGTGTCAATGAGTCTTAACTTCTATGTTGTGAAAACCCCTTGAAAACATCGGACATAGTTTTTTTCGAAATGAACTTTTTGAACAGTTTCCCGGGGAAAACAAAAGTCACAATTTACACAAAGTGTTTCGGCCCCGAAAGTGTTATGGTGAAATAAAGGTTCTCAACTCAACCTGTGAAAAAATCAAAAAAACTTGGAAAAACGTTCTAAATGATAAAACCCCAGTACCCCTTTTGGTTAAAAACTGTTTGGATGGTTTCCCAACTGTTTTTTAAGTGCATTCCCTCTTAAACTCACTTTTTTAAATCCCCATTAATTGCAATGGAAAAAACTGAAAGGGGTAAATAATGAGTCTCTTCTATTTTGAAACCACTTAAACACTTTTGGGGCATAATTTGTTACAGAAATGAACTTTTTTGAACAGTTTCCTGTTGGAAAACAAGGCGTCACACATGTGTACACAAAGTTATTTTCAGGCCCAAAGCGTTTTGGTGAAATAGGTTACCCTCTAGCTGTGTAAATAAAAAAACCTGGTAAAAGCAGTTCTAAAGTAAATCCCCCGTACCCTTATGGTTAGCTGTTTGGGTTTTAACTGTTTTTTAAGTGCACTTCCCTCTTAAACTCACTTTTGAAATCCCCATTTAAATTGCAATGGACAAAACTGAAGGAGTGAAACCAATGAGTCTTAACTTTTATTTTGAAACCATTGAAACACTTCTTTGGGCATAATTTTTACAGAAATAACTGTTTTGAACAGTTTCCTGTTTGGAAAAAAGGCCACACATGTGTACACAAAAAATTTTTTTCAGGCCCTGAACGTTAGGGAAATAAAAGGGTTCCTTTTAACTTACCTTGAAAGTCAAAACTCTGGTAAAAAAGTTCTAAAAGATGAAATCCCCCGTACCCTTATGGTTAAGAACTGTTTGGATGGGTTTCCCTGTTTTCAAATCAAATTCAACATCTCAAACTCACGTTTTAAATTCCTATTGGTGCATTGGGCAAAAATTTAAGTTGAGTTAAAAATTTTAAAGAGTCTTCTTCTTGTTGTGAAACCATGAAACACACCGCGACATAGTTTTACAAAAAAGAACTGTTTTTAACAGTTTCCTGGTGGAAAACAAGGGTCACACATGTGTACACAAAGTAATTTCAGGCCCAAAGCGTTTTGGTGAAATAAAAGGGTTTCCCAACTCTAACGCTGTTTTAAAGTCAAAATACTTTTAAAACAGTTCTAAATGATTAAATCCCCAGCCCTTATGGTTAAGAACTGTTTGGATGGTTTCCCCAAATTTTTTTAAAGTGCACTTAAAACTTTAAAATCACTTTTGAAATTCCCCCTTAACTTTGAATGGACAAAACGAAGTTGAGTGAAAATCAATGAGTCTTAACTTTATGTTTGAAACCACTTGAAACACATCTTACATAGTTTTTTTCAGAAATGAACTGTTTTGAACGTTTTCCCGGTGGGCCAAACCCTCACAAAAACCAAAAAATTTTTAGGCTTTGGGAAAGTGTTATGGGAATAGGTTACCTTTAATCAACCGTGAAATCAAAATATTGGAAACAGTTCTAAATGAAAACCCCCGTACCCTTAGGTTAAAAACTGTTTGGATGGTTTCCCAACTGTTTTTTAAGTAAAAAAACATCTAAACTCACTTTTGAAAAACCCCTTTTAGGGGGGAAAAAATGAATTGAGAAATTTTTTGAGTCTTACCCATTTTTGGGGGAAACACTTGAAACACATCTGGGCATAGTTTTTTTTCAGAAATAACTGTTTTAAAATTTCCGTGGAAAACAAAAGGGGAAATGTGTACAAAAGTGAATTTCAGGGCCCCGAAGCTTATGGTGAAATAAAGGGTTTCCTTCAACTCTAACGCTGTGGTCAAAAAAAAACCTTGTAAAAAAAGTTCTAAAATAAAATCCCCAGATTATGGTTAAAAATGTTTGGGTGGCCCCCCTTTTTCAAAATTCCTTTTAAACTCCTTTTAAATCCCCTTTTTTCAATGGCAAAAAATGAAGTTGAGTAAACTCAAAGTCTTAACCCATGTTTTGAAACCCCTTGCATCTGCGACAAATTTTTTTCAGAAATGAACTTTTTGCGTTTCCTGTTTTTAAAAAAAGGCGTCACACATTTTAAAAAAAGTGATTTCAGGGCCTGAAGCACAGGGAAATAATTTCCTTAACCCCGTTTTAAAGTCAAAAAAAAGGAAAAAAAGTTCTAAATGATAAAATCCCCCCTTCCTTATGGTTAGAACTTTTGGATGGTTTTCCCCAAATTTTTATGTCCTTACATCTTAAACTCACTTTTGAAATCCCCAAACTTTAATGGACCTGGGAAAATGAGTGAAACCCAAAGATTTAATTCATGTTTTAAACCCTTGAAAACATCTGGAATAGTTTTTTCGAAATGAACTGTTGAAAGTTTCCGTTTGGAAAAAAAGGGACACACATGTGTACCAAAAGTTTTTTGGCAAAAGGTTTTTGAATTAGGTTACCTTCAACTCTAAACCCGTGGAAGTCAAAAAATAGGAAACAGTTCTAAATAATGAAACCCCAGACCCTTTTTGGTTAGAACGTTTGGATGGTTTTTCCCAAATGTTTTTAAAAATGCACTTTAAAATCTAACTCCTTTTTTGAAATCCCCTTTACTTATTGGGGCCAAACTAAAATTGAGTGAAATCAATGAGTCTTAACTTTATATTTTTGAAAACCCCTTGGCATCGCATAGTTTTTACAGAAATGACTGTTTTTAAAGTTTCCGGGGAAAAAAAGGTTTACACATTTGTAAAAAGTTGTTTTTGGTCTTGAAAAGGTTTATGAATTCGGTTACCCAACTCTAACCTGTTGAAAAACAAAATACCTGGTAAAGGCATTCTAATATGAAACCCAACCCCTTTTGGGTTGGGGAAATGTTTGGATGGTTTCCCAACGTTTTTTAAAGTGCAAATTCAACATCTCAAACTCACCTTTGAAATTCCCTTTGAGTTGCATTGGAAAAATGAAGTTGAGTTAAAATTTTAAAAGTCTTAACCCATGTTGTGAAATTTCTTAACACATCTGCGACATAGTTTTACAGAAATGAACTGTTTTGAACAGTTTCCCGGTGGAAAACAAGGTTTACAATTGTACACAAAGTTATTTTTAGGCCCTGAAAGGGTGTTATGTGAATTCAGGTTACCCAACTTAACTTTAAAGTCAAATCTCTGGTAAAACAGTTCTAAATATGAAATCCCCAGTCCCCATGGTTAAGAACTGTTTTGGATGGTTTTCCCCCCCCGTTTTCAAAGTGCAAATTCAAAATCTAAACTCACTTGAAATTCCATTATTCATGGGCAAAAATGAAGTTGAGTTTTTAGTCTTAACTTTATTTTGAAATTAGAAACACATCTGGGCATAGTTTTACAGAAATAACTGTTTTGAACAGTTTTTGGGGGAAAACAAGGCGTAACTTGTACACAAAGTTTTTTTCAGGCTTGAAAAAGGTTATGTGTTCAGGTTCCTTAACTTAACCTTTGGGAAATTTAAAAAAACTCTGGGGGAAAGGGAGTTCTAAATAAAGAAACCCCAGTACCCTTTTGGTTAAGAACTTTTTTGGGTGGTTTCCCAAAATGTTTTTTAAAGTGATTCAACATCTCAACTCACTTTTTTAAATCCCTTTTATTGCATTGGCCCAAAAAAGTTGAGTAAACTCAATGGTCTTAACCTTTTGTAAAATTGAAAAACATCACAATATTTTTCCCGAAAAATTTTTGAACAGTTTCCGGGGGAAAAAAGGGGCACACATGTGTACACAAAAGTAATTTCAGGCCCTTGAAAGCGTTTTGGTGAAAAAAGGTTCCTTTTAACTCACCTTTTAAAGTCAAAAAAAAATTGGTAAAACGTTCTAAATGATAAAATCAGTACCCTTATGGTTAGAACTGTTGGGTGGTTTCCCCAAATGTTTTCAAGTGCACCACATCTTAAACTCACTTTTTTAAATCCCCCCTTATTGCAATGGCAAAAACTGAAGTTGAGTAAATAATGGGGTCTTAACTTTATTTGTGAAAAACTTAAAAAAACTTTAAATTTTTTTCAGAAATGAACTGTTTTGAACAGTTTCCGGGAAAAAAAAAACGTCCACATTTTACACAAAGTTTTTTTAGGCTGAAAAGGTTAGGTGAATAAAAGGGTTACTTTTAACTCTAAATTTTTGAAAGTCAAAATCTCTGGTAAAGCAGTTCTAAATGATAAAAACCCCGACCCCCATGGTTAAAAACTGTTTGGATGGTTTCCCAACTGTTTTTTTAAGTGCACTTCACATCTTAAACTCCTTTTTTAAATCCCCTTACTTTTGGCAAAAAAAAAGTTGAGGAAAAACCCAAAGAGTCTTAACTTCTATTTGTGAAAATTTAAAAACTTTTTAGCATAATTTTTCAGAAATGAACTGTTTTGAACAGTTTCCTGTTGGAAAAAAAGGGTCACACTTGTACACAAAGTTATTTTCAGGCCCCGAACGTTATGGTGAAATAAGGTTACTTTTTAACTCTACGGCTTTTAAGAGATCAAAATGCTCTGGTAAAAGCAGTTCTAAATGATGAAATCCCCAGTACCCTTATGGTTAAGAACTGTTTGGATGGTTTCCCCACTGTTTTTCAAAGTGCAATTCAACATCTCAAACTCAACGTTTGAAATTCCTATTGAGTAGCATTGGGCAAAAATTGAAGTTGAGTTAAATTTAATGAGTCTTAACTTCTATGTTGTGAAACCACTTGAAACACATCTGCGACATAGTTTTTACAGAAATGAACTGTTTTGAACAGTTTCCTGGTGGAAAACAAGCGTCACACATGTGTACACAAAGTGAATTTCAGGCCCTGAAACGGCGTTATGGTGAAATAAGGTTACCTTCAACTCTAACGCTGTTTAAAGTCAAAATACTATCGTAAAAACAGTTCCAAATGATTAAATCCCAGTACCCTTATGGTTAAGAACTGTTTGGATGGTTTCCCAACTGTTTTTCAAAGTGCACTTCACATCTTAAACTCACTTTTTGAAATTCCCATTAACTTGCAATGGACAAAAACTGAAGTTGAGTGAAACTCAATGAGTCTTAACTTCTATGTTGTGAAACCACTTGAAACACATCTGTGACACTAGTTTTTTACAGAAATGAACTGTTTTGAACAGTTTCCTGGTGGAAAACAAGCCGTCACAGATGTGTACATAAAAGTTGTTTTCAGGTCTTGGAAAGTGTTATGATGAAGTCAGGTTACCTTCAACTCTAACTCTGTGGAAAGTCAAAATACTCTGGTAAAGGCAGTTCTAAATGATGAAACCCCCAGTACCCTTACGGTTAAGAACTGTTTGGATGGTTTCCCAACTGTTTTTCAAAGTGCAATTCAACATCTCAAACTCAGCTTTTGAAAATCCTATTGAGTTGCATTGGGCAAAAACTGAAGTTGAGTTAAATTTAATGAGTCTTAACTTCTATGTTGTGAAAGTTGAAACACTTGGAAACACATCTGCGACATAGTTTTGTACAGAAATCAACTGTTTTGAACAGTTTCCTGGTGGAAAACAAGGCGTCACACATGTGTACACAAAAGTGAATTTCAGGCCCTGAAAGCGCTTATGGTGAAATAAGGTTACCTTCAACTCTAGCGCTGTGCAAAGTCAAAATACCAT
Organism: Polypterus senegalus; assembly: GCF_016835505.1. NCBI lineage: Eukaryota > Metazoa > Chordata > Cladistia > Polypteriformes > Polypteridae > Polypterus > Polypterus senegalus. The sequence continues at coordinate 14,545 of NW_024377529.1, forward strand.
TGTAAAAACAGTTCTAAATGATAAAATCCCCAGTACCCTTATGGTTAAGAACTGTTTGGATGGTTTCCCAACTGTTTTTCATTGTGCACTTCAAATCTTAAACTCACTTTTTGAAATCCCCATTAACTTGCAATGGACAAAAACTGAAGTTGAGTGAAACTCAATGAGTCTTAACTTCTATGTTTTGAAACCACTTGAAATACATCTGCGACATAGTTTTTTACAGAAATGAACTATTTTGAACAGTTTCCTGTTTGAAAACAAGGCGTACACATGTGTACACAAAGTGATTTCAGGCCCTGAAAGCGTATGGTGAAATAAGGTTACCTTCAACTCTAACGCTGTGTAAAGTCAAAAACTATGGTAAAACAGTTCTAAATGATAAAATCCCCAGTTCCTTATGGTTAAGAACTGTTTGGATGGTTTCCCAACTATTTTTCATAGTGCACTTCACATCTTAAACTCACTTTTTGAAATCCCCATTAACTTGCAATGGACAAAAACTGAAGTTGAGTGAAACTCAATGAGTCTTAACTTCTATGTTTGAAACACTTGAAATACATGCGACATAGTTTTTACAGAAATGAACTGTTTTGAACAGTTTCCTGTTGGAAAACAAGGTATCACACATGTGTACAAAAGTTGTTTTCAGGTCTTGAAAAGTGTTATGATGAATTCAGGTTACCTTCAACTCTAACCTGTGGAATGTAAAATATCTTTAAACGTTTAAAAAATTCCCATATTATGGAAAAAAGTTTTGGTTTTTTCCCAACTTTTTTAAAATTTTTAAAATTTTAAATTATTTTTTTGGGGTTTTGGGAAACTTTGGTGAAACCCAAGGTCAATTCAGTTTCACTTGAAAAAATCAGGAATAGTTTTTTCAAAAAAAAAGGTTTAAAAACCCTTTTGGGAAAAAAAAATATAACTTTTACCAAAATTTTTTAGGCAAAAAAATTTAAAGTTCAAAATTCCTTCAATTTAACTCTTTTAAATCAAAAAAACCCGGAAGGCACTAAATGATGAAACCCCAATTTTTTGTTTAAATTTATGGGTTTTTTTTTAAACAATTTAAATTAAATCAGTTTAAAACCTTTGAGTTCTTGGAAAACAAGGGTTAAATTTAATGATTTAACCAAAATTTGTGAAATTAAACCTTAAAAATCCGCAAATTTTACAAAATAATGTTTAACAGTTTCCTTGGGGGAAAAAAAAAATCCTTTTTTAAAAATTTTTTTAGGTTTAAAAAATTTTTTATGAATTCATTACCTTAACCCCTAACTTGGAAAGGGGTAAAACCCGGAAACATTCTAAAAGTAAACCCGACCCTTGTTAAATTTTTTGGGTAAAATGTTTTAAAGTCTTAAAAACTCACCTTTTAAAATTTTGAGGGGGAAAAATGAATTGATTAAAATTTTAAGGTTTAATTTTTTTTAAGTTAAAATTGAAACCTCGCACTTTTTTTAAAAAAATGGTTTTGGGGTTTTCCTGTTAAAAAATTTTACTTTCACCAAAAATTATTTTCGGGTGAAAGGGATGATGAACAGGTTCTTTAACTCTAGTGTGAAAGTAAAACTCTGGGAAAAAGTTTAAAAGAAATGACCCAGGTTGAACGTTTGGTGGCCCCATTTTTAAAATGTTCAAATCTAAAAATTTGAAATTCCAGGTTCTTCAAAATTGGGAAATTAAAATTTTTGGGAACCATTTTTGAAAAAACCCCTTTAAAAAATGGAAAAGTTTTAAAAAAAACTGTTTTTAACTTTTTTAAAAAAACTCCCAAAGTAAAAATTTTTTTTAAAATTTATGATAATTCAGGGTTTTCCTTAACCCCGTGGTTTAAAAAATTTAAAAGGCAGTTCCCTTTGAAACCCCGTACCATGGTTAAAATTTTTTGGGGTTTTTTTAATGTTTTTTAAAATTTCCTTCAACTCTAACTATTTTTAAATTTTGACTTGAGGCCCTCTAAATTTATGAAACCAATACTTAATTTAGGTTTTTTGGGGCCACTTAAAAAAAACCCCCATTTTTAAAAATAAATTTTTTAACTTTTTGATGGGAAAAAACTAAATGGTAACAAAAATTTACCCCCTGTTATTTAAATTTACCCCTTGCGTTTAAAAAAAACTTTGGAAAATTTTGAAAAACCCCAAACCCCTTGGGAAAATTTTTGGGGTTTTAACTGTTTTTTCATTGCCCTTACTCTTAAATCCTTTTTAAACCCCAAATTTAAAGGACAAAAAATTTGGGTTAGAAACTTGAGTTTAACTTTTTTGTGAAAACCCCTTAAACCCCTTTTTTTAAAAATTTTAAAAGGGAACTGTTTTTAAATTTTGTTAAAAAACCTACGTTTTAAAAAAATTTTACCCCGGCCGGGGTTTTGGGGAAAAAAATTTTTTAACTTCGTTTAAAAAATCAAAAATTTTAAAAAAAGGAAAAAACCCCTATGGTTAAAATTTTATTCCCCTGTTTTTTTTTAAATCTTAAACCAAATCCATTTGAAATTCCATTAATTTTGATTGGGGGGGTTTTTTTTTAAAATTTTAAATCTTAACCATTTTTGGGAAAACCCCTTGAAAACCCTTGGAATAGTTTTTTTAAAAATGAAGTTTTAACTTTTGGGGGAAAAAAAAAACACATTGACAAAAAAATTTTTTGGCCCAAAATTTGGGAAAAAGGTTTTCAATCGGTTTTAAAAAATTCTATCTAAAAAGTTTAAATGTTAAATCCCCAAACCCCAGGGAAAAATTTTTGGTTTCCCCCTTTTTAAATTAACCTCACCTTTGAAAAATTTTTTTGATTGGGTCTAAAAAAATTTAAATCAAAAAACTTAACTTTTATTTTGAAACCCTTGAAAAAATCTTTCAATTTTAAGAAATAATTTTTAACTTTTTTTGGGAAAAACCGGCCCCAAAGGGTACAAAATTTTTTCGGGTTTTAAAAGTTTTGTGAACAAAGGGTTTTTAACCAATTTAAACAAAAAAATTTGGGAAACATTCCTAAAATTAAAACCCCGTAAAGGTTAAAATTTTGGAGGTTTTTAATGTTTTTAAATCAATTCAAAATTAAACTGTTTTGAAAATTTTATTGCATTGGGGAAAAAAAATTTTTTTAAACTTAACTTCATTTTTTAAATTTAAAATTGAAACAATCTAATGTTTTTAAAAACGAACTTTTTTAAAGTTTTTTGGGAAAAAAAAGGGTACACTGTGTAACAAAGTTACTGGCCAAAAAGGGGTTTGGTGAAATAAATTATTAAATTAACCTTTTAAAAAAAACCCGGAAAAAAAAAAAAATGAAAAACCCCCCCACCCAATTTTGAATTTTGATGGTTTCCCCACTTTTTTCAAAAAGTGCAATTCAACATCTCAAACTCACTTTGAAATTTTTATTGATTGGGGAAAAATAAGTTGAAAATTTTTTAGTCTTAAAAATTTTTTTGTTGTAAAAAAACTTGAAAAATCCGTTTTTTTACAGAAATGAACTGTTTTGAACAGTTTTTGGGAAAAAACGTCACCATGTGTACACAAAAATTTTGGCCCCGAACGGGTTTGGGAAAAAAACCCCTTCCCGGGGTAAAGTCAAAATACTTGTAAAACAGTTCTAAAGATGAAATCCCAGTACCCTATGGGTTAAAAACTGTTTGGATGGTTTCCCCCTTTTTAAGTGCAATTCAACATCTCAAACTCACGTTTTAAAAACCTTTGGGTTTTGGGAAAAATGGTTGAGAAATTTAATGAGTCTTAATTTATGTTGTGAAACCAAAAAACCCCCGTTTTTTGAACGTTTTAAAATTCCCCGGGGAAAAAGGGTAAAATTCCCAAAACGGTGGGGGTTTTTTAAAAACCTTTAACCTGGGTCAAAAACAAAAATTTTTAAAACAGTTCTAAAAGTAAAACCCCCCAAAAAGGGTTTAAAATGTTTAGGTTTCCCAAAATTTTTTTTTTCATTAATCTTTCCCCTTTTTAAATATTAACTTAATGGCAAAAATAAGTTGAAAAAACCCATATCATAATTTAATTTTAAAAATTGAAAATTCCGAATAATTTTTTTCAAAATGTGTTTTAAAGTTTTGGGGGGGGAAAAAAAAAAGGGTACCATTTACCAAAGTTATTTTCCCCAAGGGGTTTGGTTTAAATAAAAACCCAATCCCCCTTTTGGGAAAAAAAATTTGGGAAAAAGTTTAAAATTAAATCCCCCAAACCCTTTGGAAAACTTTTGGGTGGTTTTATTTTTTTTGAATTCAAATTAAAATCAGTTTGAAATTTAAAAATCATTCAAAAATTAAGGGTTAAATTTTGATTTTCTTCTTTTTGGAAACCACTTAAAACACAAATGTTTTTCAGTGAAGTTTTGAACAGTTTCCTTAAAACGGGTCAAATTGTAAAAATTTTAAAAAAACGGCTTAGGTAAATGGTTTCCCACGTTCAAAGTAAAAAAAATTTAAAAAATTTTAAATTAAAATCCCCCCTACCCCTTTTAAAAAAATGTTTTGGTTTTTTTAACTTTTTTTTGTGAAAAACTTAAACCATTTTAAATTTAAAGAATACCTGAAGTTGGGGAAACCCAAGGCAAATTTATGTTTTTAACCATTTAAATCCCCAAATTTTTTGAAATAAGTTTTAAATTTGGGGAAAAACAAAATACCATTGTAAAAATTATTTTACCCGAACCTTATGGTAAATTTAAAAAATTTTCCCCAGTGTTAAAATCAAATACTTGGAAACATTCAAAAAAGATGGAAATCCCCAGTCCCCATGGGTTGAAAATTTTTTATTTTAAATGTTTTTTTTAAAAAGACTTAAAATTTTTTAAATCCCCTTTTGAAACCCCCCCCAATGGACAAAATGAATTTAAAAAAGGCTTAATTTATTTTGGAAACCCAAAAAAATCCGCTGTTTTTTAAAAAAAACTGTTTTAACGTTCCCTTAAAACCGTCCCCTTTTTAAAATGTTTTGGGAAATTATGGGGAAAAAATTATTCACTTTGACCTGTAAAGCAAAAATTTTGGAAAAAACTAAATGATAAAACCCCCCCTACCCCCATGGTTAAGAACTGTTTGGATGGTTCCCAACTGTTTTTCAAAGTGCACTTCAACATCTCAAATCTAACTTTGTGAAATCCTTTGACTTGCATTGGCAAATACTGAAGTTGAGTGAAACTCAATGAGTCTTAACTTCTATGTTGTGAAACCACTTGAAAAACATCAGCGACATAGTTTTTTACAGAAATGAACTGTTTTGAACAGTTTCCTGTTGGAAAACAAGGTATCACACATTTGTACACAAAGTTGTTTTCAGGTCTTGAAAAGAGTTATGATGAATTCAGGTTACCTTCAACTCTAACTCTGTTGAAAGTCAAAATACTCTGGTAAAGGCAGTTCTAAATGATGAAACCCCCAGTACCTTTATGGTTAAGAACTGTTTGGATGGTTTCCCAACTGTTTTTCAAAGTGCAATTCAACATCTCAAACTCACCTTTTGAAATTCCTATTGAGTTGCATTGGGCAAAAACTGAAGTTGAGTTAAATTTAATGAGTCTTAACTTCTATGTTGTGAATGTTGAAACACTTGAAACACATCTGCGACATAGTTTTTTACAGAAATGAACTGTTTTGAACAGTTTCCTGTTGGAAAACAAGGTATCACACATGTGTACACAAAGTTATTTTCAGGCCCTGAAAGGTGTTATGATGAATTCAGGTTACCTTCAACTCTAACGCTGTGTAAAGTCAAAATGCTCTGGTAAAAGCAGTTCTAAATGATAAAATCCCCAGTACCCTTTGGTTAAGAACTGTTTGGATGGTTTCCAACTGTTTTCATAGTGCACTTCACATCTTAAACTCACTTTTGAAATCCCATTAACTTGCAATGGATAAAAACTGAAGTTGAGTGAAACTCAATGAGTCTTAACTTCTATATTGTGAAACCACTTGAAACACTTCTGCACATAATTTTTTACAGAAATGAACTGTTTTGAACAGTTTCCTGTTGGAAAACAAGGCGTACACATGTGTACACAAAGTTATTTTCAGGCCTGAACGCGTTATGGTGAAATAAGGTTACTTCAACTCTAACGCTGTGTAAATCAAAATGCTCTGGTAAAAGCAGTTCTAAATGATGAAATCCCAGTACCCTTATGTTAGAACTGTTTGGATGGTTTCCCCACTGTTTTTCAAAGTGCAATTCAACATCTCAAACTCAACGTTTGAAATCATTATAGTAGCATTGGGCAAAATTGAAGTTGAGTTAAATTTAATGAGTCTTAACTTTATGTTGTGAAACCACTTGAAACACATCTTGACATAGTTTTACAGAAATGAACTGTTTTGAACAGTTTCCTGGTGGAAAACAAGGCGTCACACATGTGTACACAAAGTGAATTTCAGGCCCTGAAGCGCTTATGGTGAAATAAGGTTACCTTCAACTCTAACGCTGTTTAAAGTCAAAATACTATCGTAAAACAGTTCTAAATGATTAAATCCCCAGTCCTTATGGTTAAGAACTGTTTGATGGTTTCCCCAACTGTTTTCAAAGTGCACTTCACATCTTAAACTCACTTTTTGAAATCTCCATTAACTTGCAATGGACAAAAACTGAAGTTGAGTGAAACTCAATGAGTCTTAACTTCTATGTTGTGAAACCACTTGAAAACACATCTGTGACACTAGTTTTTACAGAAATGAACTGTTTTGAACAGTTTCCTGGTGGAAAACAAGCCGTACAGATTTACCAAAGTTGTTTTCAGGTCTTGAAAGTGTTATGATGAAGTCAGGTTACCTTCAACTCTAACTCTGTGGAAAGTCAAAATACTCTGGTAAAGGCAGTTCTAAATGATGAAACCCCAGTACCTACGGTTAAGAACTGTTTGGATGGTTTCCAACTGTTTTCAAAGTGCAATTCAACATCTCAAACTCAGCTTTTGAAAATCCTATTGAGTTGCATTGGGCAAAAACTGAAGTTGAGTTAAATTTAATGAGTCTTAACTTCTATGTTGTGAAAGTTGAAACACTTGAAACACATCTGACATGTTCGAATCACGTTGAACAGTTCGGAAAACAAGCACCTTGTAAAAGTTTAGGTCAACTTAAATAGGTTACTTAACTCACTTGAATCAAAACTATTGTAAACAGTTCTTGAAACACTAAGTTTTAAGACCCCCCCCCCCCCCCCCCCCCCCCCCCCCCCCCCCCCCCCCCCCCCCCCCCCCCCCCCCCCCCCCCCCCCCCCCCCCCCCCCCCCCCCCCCCCCCCCCCCCCCCCCCCCCCCCCCCCCCCCCCCCCCCCCCCCCCCCCCCCCCCCCCCCCCCCCCCCCCCCCCCCCCCCCCCCCCCCCCCCCCCCCCCCCCCCCCCCCCCCCCCCCCCCCCCCCCCCCCCCCCGGGGGGGGGGGGGGGGGGGGGGGGGGGGGGGGGGGGGGGGGGGGGGGGGGGGGGGGGGGGGGGGGGGGGGGGGGGGGGGGGGGGGGGGGGGGGGGGGGGGGGGGGGGGGGGGGGGGGGGGGGGGGGGGGGGGGGGGGGGGGGGGGGGGGGGGGGGGGGGGGGGGGGGGGGGGGGGGGGGGGGGGGGGGGGGGGGGGGGGGGGGGGGGAATGTCAAAATACTCTGGTAAAGGCAGTTCTAAATAATGAAACCCCCAGTACCCTTATGGTTAAGAACTGTTTGGATGGTTTCACAACTGTTTTTAAAAGTGCACTTCAACATCTCAATCTCACTTTTGAAATCCCTTGACTTGCATTGAGCCAAATCTAAAGTTGAGTGAAACTCAATGAGTCTTAACTTCTATGTTGTGAAACCACTTGAAAAACATCAGCGACATAGTTTTTTACAGAAATGAACTGTTTTGAACAGTTTCCTGGTGGAAAACAAGGCGTCACACATGTGTACACAAAGTGAATTTCAGGCCCTGAAACGTGTTATGGTGAAATAAGGTTACTTTCAACTCTAACGCTGTGTAAAGTCAAAATACTATGGTAAAACAGTTCTAAATGATAAAATCCCAGTACCCTTATGGTTAAGAACTGTTTGGATGGTTTCCAACTGTTTTTCATAGTGCACTTCACATCTTAAACTCACTTTTTGAAATCCCATTAACTTGCAATGGACAAAAACTGAAGTTGAGTGAAACTCAATGAGTCTTAACTTCTATATTGTGAAACCACTTGAAACACTTCTGCGACATAATTTTTTACAGAAATGAACTGTTTTGAACAGTTTCCTGTTGGAAAACAAGGCGTCACACATGTGTACACAAAGTTATTTTCAGGCCCTGAAACGCGTTATGGTGAAATAAGGTTACTTTCAACTCTAACGCTGTGTAAAGTCAAAATGCTCTGGTAAAAGCAGTTCTAAATGATGAAATCCCCAGTACCCTTATGGTTAAGAACTGTTTGGATGGTTTCCCACTGTTTTCAAAGTGCAATTCAACATCTCAAACTCAACGTTTGAAATTCCTATTGAGTAGCATTGGGCAAAAATGAAGTTGAGTTAAATTTAATGAGTCTTAACTTCTATGTTGTGAAACCACTTGAAACACATCTGCGACATAGTTTTTTACAGAAATGAACTGTTTTGAACAGTTTCCTGGTGGAAAACAAGGCGTCACACTATGTACACAAAGTGAATTTCAGGCCCTGAACGCTTATGGTGAAATAAGGTTACCTTCAACTCTAACGCTGTTTAAAGTCAAAATACTATCGTAAAACAGTTCTAAATGATTAAATCCCCAGTACCCTTATGGTTAAGAACTGTTTGGATGGTTTCCCAACTGTTTTTCAAAGTGCACTTCACATCTTAAACTCACTTTTTGAAATTCCCATTAACTTGCAATGGACAAAAACTGAAGTTGAGTGAAACTCAATGAGTCTTAACTTCTATGTTGTGAAACCACTTGAAACACATCTGTGACACTAGTTTTTTACAGAAATGAACTGTTTTGAACAGTTTCCTGGTGGAAAACAAGCCGTCACAGATGTGTACACAAAGTTGTTTTCAGGTCTTGGAAAGTGTTATGATGAAGTCAGGTTACCTTCAACTCTAACTCTGTGGAAAGTCAAAATACTCTGGTAAAGGCAGTTCTAAATGATGAAACCCCCAGTACCCTTACGGTTAAGAACTGTTTGGATGGTTTCCCAACTGTTTTCAAAGTGCAATTCAACATCTCAAACTCAGCTTTTGAAAATCCTATTGAGTTGCATTGGGCAAAACTGAAGTTGAGTTAAATTTAATGAGTCTTAACTTCTATGTTGTGAAAGTTGAAACACTTGAAACACATCTGCGACATAGTTTTTTACAGAAATCAACTGTTTTGAACAGTTTCCTGGTGGAAAACAAGGCGTCACACATGTGTACACAAAGTGAATTTCAGGCCCTGAAACGCGTTATGGTGAAATAAGGTTACCTTCAACTCTAACGCTGTGCAAAGTCAAAATACTATTGTAAAAACAGTTCTAAATGATAAAATCCCCAGTACCCTTATGGTTAAGAACTGTTTGGATGGTTTCCCAACTGTTTTTCATTGTGCACTTCACATCTTAAACTCACTTTTTGAAATCCCATTAACTTGCAATGGACAAAAACTGAAGTTGAGTGAAACTCAATGAGTCTTAACTTCTATGTTTTGAAACCACTTGAAATACATCTGCGACATAGTTTTTTACAGAAATGAACTATTTTGAACAGTTTCCTGTTTGAAAACAAGGCGTCACACATGTGTACACAAAGTGAATTTCAGGCCCTGAAACGCGTTATGGTGAAATAAGGTTACCTTCAACTCTAACGCTGTGTAAAGTCAAAAAACTATGGTAAAAACAGTTCTAAATGATAAAATCCCCAGTTCCCTTATGGTTAAGAACTGTTTGGATGGTTTCCCAACTATTTTTCATAGTGCACTTCACATCTTAAACTCACTTTTTGAAATCCCCATTAACTTGCAATGGACAAAAACTGAAGGTGAGTGAAACTCAATGAGTCTTAACTTCTATGTTTTGAAACCACTTGAAATACATCTGCGACATAGTTTTTTACAGAAATGAACTGTTTTGAACAGTTTCCTGTTGGAAAACAAGGTATCACACATGTGTACACAAAGTTGTTTTCAGGTCTTGAAAAGTGTTATGATGAATTCAGGTTACCTTCAACTCTAACTCTGTGGAATGTCAAAATACTCTGGTAAAGGCAGTTCTAAATAATGAAACTCCCAGTACCCTTATGGTTAAGAACTGTTTGGATGGTTTCACAACTGTTTTTAAAAGTGCACTTCAACATCTCAATCTCACTTTTTGAAATCCCCTTTGACTTGCATTGGGCCAAATCTAAAGTTGAGTGAAACTCAATGAGTCTTAACTTCTATGTTGTGAAACCACTTGAAAAACATCAGCGACATAGTTTTTTACAGAAATGAACTGTTTTGAACAGTTTCCTGTTGGAAAACAAGGTATCACACATTTGTACACAAAGTTGTTTTCAGGTCTTGAAAAGAGTT
>NW_024377530.1:0-14388 GCF_016835505.1 Polypterus senegalus
CCCTGTGATTTTCATGAGAAAATCTTTAAAAAATTATAAAATTGTGTAAAATTGTTCATATTCAGTGTCTAGTTTTGATTATGCTTGTTTTTATCAGACAAAAATAAAACCAGATAATAAACCAGGCAGTATAGTAAGCTTCCACTAACATTAAACTCATATCCAAATCTGTTAAGTATACAGTTCTGTCTGATTGTGACACAAAACTAACTCCGTAGGCGCTCCATGCCATAATTACTAAAACTAAAACTGAAACTAATATATATATATAAAAATAAAATAGAAATGTCTTTGTGAAATAAAAAGTAAATTAAAACTAAAATACATGATGAAGGAAAACTAAAACTAAACTGAATTTCCAAGTAAGGTCAGAAAAAATATAGAAATAAAAACTAATAAAAAAGGGAAAACTATAATAACCTTGCTGTGAACTGGAAGTGTCTAGGAGCAACAACAGCTCAGGCATATAGTGGTGGACCACATAAACACACAGAGTGGGCCACCGAGTACTGAAGCACACAGGATGAAAAAATCAGCTATTTCCTGTAGCATCACCCACTACAGAGTTCCAAACTGCCTCTGTAAGCAACATCAGCAACAGAACTGTGCATCTAGAGCTTCACAAAGTATTTTTCCATGGAGGAATCTGCACAAAAGCTTAAGATTACTATGGGTAATGCCAAGCATCAGCTGGATTGTTGTAACACTCTGTAATTAAACTCTGGAACATTGCAAGCATGTTCTCTACAGTGAATGAATCACATTTCACTACCTGGTAGTCTGATGGATGAAATTTGGGTTTGGTAGGTGCCGGGAGAATGCTTCCTTCTGGAGTGCATAGTCCCTACTATAAAGTTTAATGAAGTGGGGATAGTGATATGATGATAGTTTTCAGTTTTGGGCCAGCCCCTTGATTCCAGTGAAGGGTACTGGTAACGCTACAGCATACAAAGATATTTTAGACAATTGTGCACATACAACTTTGTGGCATCAGTTTAGGGAAAGCTTTTTTCTGTTCCAACATGATTGTGCCCCAATGCACATAGCCAGGACTATGAAGACATGGAGCCCTGACCTCAATCCTATTAAATACCTTTGGGATGAGTTATAATGTTGGTTGTGAGCCAGGTCTTCTTGTCAAATATCAGCACCTGACCTCTCAAAGGCTCTTTTGGCTAAATGGGCATAAACTCCCACAGGCACATTCCAAAATCCTGCGGAAAACCTTGTCAGAAGAATGAAGACTGTTATAGCCGCAAAAAGGTGGGGAAACAATTCAATAATGTCCAAGGTTTTGTAATGGGATGTCCAACAAACCCATATAGGTGTGATAGTCATGTGTCCACAACGTTGTGGCCATATGGTGCACAAATATATATTAACTAGACTTCCACCATACAGTAAATACTTACTCTGAAGTTATCAGGAGAGTTCAAATGAAATTTTTCTCTAATATCTTCAGAAGCACCAGCACATAACCGGTAAAATATATGATAGTTTCGCTCTTCCTTACTCTGCACACAGATCCTGGATTTCTCCAAAAGATAATGTGACACAAATCCTCCTACAACAGAATTCTGCAGGAAACAATAAAAATATTTAAAAATTATGGTTACATTTCTTCATTGTCCTAATAATAAATATTTCTTACCTTTTCATTAAAATGAATTTCTACAAATTTCCCAAATCGACTACTGTTGTTGTTTCGCACTGTTTTAGCATTTCCAAAAGCTTCCAGCAAAGGATTGGCTGGAAAAACGAGAAGAAAAAAGAAATGAATTTTAAAACAATAAAAAATAAATTATTATGCGATAAACATTATATGTACTATACACAGTACACTATATAATATTTCCCATTTTTACTGTTTCTCTACAAATATTTCCTTCAATAAATTACAAATATGAAATCAAACAGAAAAAGCGAAAGGGCTAAGATTAAAGATTTCTCTGGTGGCAAAAAAAAAAAGCAGAGAAGACATGCATTCACGTAAGGCTGTCATATTTTAAAGAAATGCTTAAAAAATTGCTCAAAATGGATCTCACATCTGGGATAACTTTAATGAGAGTGGTAGCAAAGATGAAGCATTAAAAATATCTCATACAACACAGCAAATATGGATGTCAATACAGTCCAAGTGAAATGCTATACTCTTTGCCAAATAAGTAATGGTAAAAAATCAAACAAACAATATTAAATTAGGATCACCGTTTAAGACTGAAATGGATATATAAGACTGGCAGTTTAAGTTGTCTTTTTAATTATTTATTTTAAATAAACATGTATAGAAACCTCCTCCATGTTTTGGAAGTATCTTGCCACTTTGTGAACTCTTGTCGAGTCCAGGAGAATGTCGGTATATGTTCTTGTGAATCATAATACAGCAATATCTAAAGGCTAGGAAGAATAATGTGTTTTGGATAATTTGAAATATGCACAGTAATATAATACAGCTCTCTAAGTATGGATTTGCCATGTAAAGCAACTGAATGAAAATTAGTCAGCTATATGTACAGTTGTGCTTGAAAGTTTGTGAACCCTTTAGAATTTCTGTATTTCTGCATAAATATGACCTAAAACATCATCAGATTTTCACTCAAGTCCTAAAAGTATATAAAGAGAAACCAGTTAAATAAATGAGACAAAAATATTATACTTGGTCATTTATTTATTGAGGAAAATGATCAAATATTACATATTTGTGAGTGGCAAAAGTATGTGAACCTCTAGGATTAGCAGCTAGTTTGAAGGTGAAATTAGAGTCAGGCGTTTTCAATCAATGGGATGACAATCAGGTGTGAGTGGGCACCTTGTGTTATTTATAGAACCGGGATCTATCAAAGTCTGCTCTTCACAACACATGTTTGTGGAAGTGCATCATGGCACAAACAAAGGAGATTTCTGACGACCTCAGAAAAAGAGTTGTTGATGCTCATCAGGCTGGAAAAGGTTACAAAACCATCTCTAAAGAGTTTGGACTCCACCAATCCACAGTCAGACAGATTGCGTACAAATGGAGGAAATTCAAGACCATCGTTACCCTCCCCAGGAGTGGTCGACCAACAAGGATCACTCGTGGAGCAAGGCGTGTAATAGTTGGCGAGGTCACAAAGGACCCCAGGGTAACTTCTAACAACTGAAGGCCTCTCTGACATTGGCTAATGTTTATGTTCATGAGTCCACCACCAGGAGAACACTGAAAAACAATGGTGTGCATGGCAGGGTTGCAAGGAGAAAGCCACTGCTCTCCAAAAAAAACATTGCTGCTCGTCTGCAGTTTGCTAAAGATCACATGGACAAACCAGAAGGCTATTGGAAGAATGTTTTGTGGACGGATGAGAACAAAATAGCACTTATTGGTTTAAATGAAAAGCGTTATGTTTGGAGAAAGGAAAACACTGCATTCCAGCATAAGAACCTTATCCCCATCTGTGAAACATGGTGGTGATAGTATCATGGTTTAGGCCTGTTGTGCTGCATCTGGGCCAGGACAGCTTGCCTTCATTGATGGAACAATGAATTCTGAATTATATCAGATAATTCTAAAGGAAAATGTTAGGACATCTGTCCATGAACTGAATCTCAAGAGAAGGTGGGTCATGCAGAAAGACAACGACCCTAAGCACACAAGTCGCTCTACCAAAGAATGTTTAAAGAAGCATAAACTTAATGCTTTGGAATGGCCAAGTCAAAGTCCTGACCTTAATCCAATCAAAATGTTGTGGAAGGACCTGAAGTGAGCAGTTAATGTGAGGAAACCCACCAACATCCCAGAGTTGAAGCTGTTCTATATGGAGGAATGGGCTAAAATTCCTCCAAGCCGTGTGCAGGAATGATCAAAAGTTACCGGAAACGTTTAGTTGCAGTTATTTCTGCAAAGTGGGTGGGGGGGAGACGGGGTTTGGGGTGTCACACCAGATACTGAAAGCAAAGGCTCATATACTTTGCCACTCACAAATATGTCATATTCGATCTTTTTTTTTTAACTGGTTTCTATATATCTACTTTTAGGGCTTGAGTAAAAATCTGATGATGTTTTAGGTCATATTTATGCAGAAATACAGAAAATTCTAAAGGGTTCACAAACTTTCAAGCATCACTGTATTTATCCTCCTGGAGGACTCTAGACCCAAAGCTATAAAAGGTAATTTGTTGCTTCTTTATTTACTCCATTATTGCAACTTTTTGACAGTAAATATTTTCAGATCTTCAGATAAATTTTGGTTATGATTTATATAAAATAAAAGCCATCTTAATTACCACATAATTTTTTATAACATGTCATTTATTAAACTAACAAAGTTATCCAATACCAGCCAGTACTACCTGAGAAGGTAATTGCTGTGTGTAAAGGTAATTGGTCCCCTTACAGTGAAAATGGGTAATTACTGTCACCTTGAATGATAAAGAATGCAACCAAATACTTTCTATAATTCAATATCAATTCTCAACAATACTATGGATAATTATAGTCAATTTCCTCTTGCATATCTTCTTTATATCAAAAACACTTAGTATTTTAAAGCGTGAACTGCTTTTTTCAGGCCCTGCCACAGCATTTGTATTTGGTTTAAGTCAAGATTTTGACCAGGCCAGTCAAAAGTTAGGGCTCAGTATTGTTAAAGTTTAAATAGAGCAAAGCAGTCTATAATCAAACCTAGCTCTTTTAATCAGCTGATTTTAAATATCCTTTTCAATGGGCAGAATTAACTAGGGGGGAATTACTTTTGTACATAGTGGTGTTAGATAATTATGTTAATTTGATAAATGAAATAATTTTTAAAATGTGTTATTTATTCATTTGGATGTCCTTTTTGTAATATTAGATTTTAGTTGATGACCTAAAAATAATAAGTGTAAAAAAACTGCAATAGAAGTGGAAGAGGATAACATTTTTTTCACTACAGAGAAAATTGGTAGGCAATATTAATAAGGAACTGCGGTACTCTGATTTTCTCAAATTATCTCAAGCTTTCAAAATATGGAAAAAATAATCTAAAACTACAAAAATTGCAAGCAATGTACAGTACACCATAACACACAAATTATTTTATAATTACTTGCATGATTGACAAAAATGACAGAAATTATATAATTAAGTAAATTAGAATGTAGTAGAAACAAAACAATTAGTTAATGATTATATAACATCAATGCATTTTGTGGATGTTTCTTAGAACAATAAACATTTACTACTAAGCTTTAATAACATAATTATTCATATTAATTCTGTCTTTTTTTTCTTTCCAATATCCTTTGGTGGTGCTGTGCACCACTGCTACAGTACCTTGCTAAAGTAAATTGCAGCCACCTTCAGTGCTAAAAAGGATGAAAAATGCTATAATTAAGATGATACATGGTGCACCAAACCATATGTTTCGTCATATATAGATACTAATGAATAACCCTGACACATTTAAGTTAATTAGAATGTCTGTTTGGCCTGAACAGTCTCTTAGCCTCAGGACCCCCTAGACTTATAATTTTTCATGGGTCCACGTTAGCTAAAGTTTTTCATTTTCTATTTAGCACAACGCAAGTACAAGTAAATGTAAAGCACTGTATTGTTAATCATTAAGTCAACTAGCAAGGAATCTTGTTACAGTATACAGTGATCCCTCACTATATCGCGCTTCGACTTTCGCGGCTTCACTCCATCACGGATTTTAAATGTAAGCATATCTAAATATATATCACAGATTTTTCGCTGATTCACGGATTTCTGCGGACAATGGGTCTTTTAATTTATGGTACATGCTTCCTCAGTTTGTTTGCCCAGTTGATTTCATACAAGGGACGCTATTGGCGGATGGCTTAGAAGCTACCCAATTAGAGCATGTATTACGTATTAACTAAAACTCCTCAATGATATACGATATGCTTCCCGCGCGGTGCTTGATTGTTTGCTTTTCTCTGTCTCTCTCACTCTCTCTGACATTCTCTGCACCTGACGGAGGGGGTGTGAGCAGAGGGGCTGTTTGCACAGAGGCTGTTTGCCTAGAGCAGGGGTCTCCAAATTATGGCCCGCGAGGCCCTCTCATCCGGCCCGTGGAGACTTTATCTACGGAAAAAAATTACGGAAATTTATGTGTATCCTGCCAAAATCAGCCACTGCTTACGTGGATGTTACGTTTTTACTGAATTAAAATAGAGGCGCGCAGTAGTGTGTTATGTTTTTCAACCGATCACTACATTGTAAAACCTTATTCACTGCTTACTTTTTCTACAGTACTTCTGCTCACAGTCAATGAGATGATATAACACCATCTAGTGGCAGAGTTTTTAAATGGTTTGCTGCTTGTTCAAGACTTGATTATTTTGATCAGTTTGCCAGTTGCGATTGACTGCTGCGATGAGGAGATGTTGGTGTCAGTTAGCGTCTAATTGCGAAACATATTTAGTGATAATTTCCTTTGCGTAATTACTTACCAGTGTGTATAAAGTATTGGGAATGTCATTAGTTTAACAAGAATTTTCCGAATATTCTGAAGAGGAAACATTAAAAGCAACAATCTCTCTACCATAAGTGGATATATTTGCAGACTACATTCAGGTAAGTTTAACTTAAGAAATCATAAGAATTTTAAAAAATTGTTTTGGGTCATTTGTAGCTATAATTGCGACGAAATTAGTTTGCATAATCAGGTTTTTTGAGCGATATTGTGTGCAAGATACTTTCAGTTTCACTATTTATTCATGTTGAAGACACTTTATTTTAGTGCTCAACGATGGCCGAGAAGAGGAAAAGAAAAACAGACGATAAGTGTTAGCAATTTCAAGAAGAATGGAGTTTGAAATACTTCTTCATTTAATCCGGCAAGAAACCATTGTGTGTGATTTGCAACAAAACCGTGGCTGTGATGAAAGAATACAATCTTCGCCGTCATCATCGAAGCAAATATCAGGAGAAATATGCACAGTTGGAGGGTAAAGTTCGTCGAAAAATTTTCTAAATTACAAAATCAACTCACATCTCAGAGGGCATTGTTCAGTAAATCCTCAAATGAAAATGAATCCTTAACTAAGGCCAGTTATAAAGTTGCCTACGTCCTGGCTAAAAGTGGCAAACCGCTTACAGATGGTGAAGTAGTGAAGGAATGTTTGTTGGAGGTGGCTGAGGAACTTTGCCCAGAAAAGTCGAAACAATTTAAAAATGTAGCTTTGGGTGCAAATACCATTGCCCGCCGTGTTGCAGACATGGGTGAAAACATCGTGACTTAAATAGCAAAAAATGCAAGCAAGTTTCGCCATTTTTCAATTGCAATGGATGAATCGCTGGACAGCTGTTCCACCTCTCAACTGCTTGTGTTCATTAGAGGTGTGGATGAAGACATGAACAGAACACAAGAGCTGGCTTCCCTACATAGCATGTATGGCACTGTTACCAGAGAGGATATATTCAATGAACTAAAAAAAACATTTGCTGATTATAACTTGACTGGACTAACCTCAGTTGCCTGACTGTTGATGGAGGAAAGAACATGAGTGGCATAAAGAAAGGCTTGGTTGGACAAGTGAAGCAGATGTGTAATGAGAAAAAATTCCACCACCAATGTTCCTGCACTGTATTATTCACCAGCAAGCTTTGTGTGCTAAATATGTGGACATTAGCAGTGTACTGAATCCTGTGGTGAAGATGGTGAATTTAATAAGGTCACATGGGCTTAACCATAGACAGTTCGGAGACATGTTGAAAGATACTGACACAGAATCGAAAGATTTACCATATTACACAGCAGTAAGATGGCTAAGTTGTGAGAAAGTTATGAGCAGAGTATTTGAATTAAGAAAGGAAATAGGTGACTTCCTGGAAAGTAAAGGCAAGCCACAGCCATTACTATCTGATGAAGAGTGGGTATGGAAATTGGCCTTTGCTGCAGACATAACTAATCATTTAAATTTTCTGAACCTAAAACTACAAGGAGAGAAAAATCTAGTTTCTGATCTATACACCCACCTAAAGGCCTTCAAAACTAAACCTGTCTTGTTTTTGCAACAAGTACAGGCCAACAACTTGATGCACTTTCAGCAGTGCAAGGTCTTCATGGCTGAAGCAACAACTGCGTTCCCCACGTCATTTGCATGAGAGATCATCAAAGACCTCCAGCTGCAGTTTCAGGAGCAGTTTTCTGACTTGGATTCAAAGGCAGAAGAAGTGAGACTGTTTCAAAACCCATTTGAAGCAGATGTGGCTAGTTGCCCAGATAAACTGCAGCTGGAGGTCATTGAGTTGTAAGCAAATGACTTCCTTAGGGACAAGTTCAAAGGACTGGTGGGTTTTTACCAGTTTTTGCCCAAGGAAGACTTTCCTAATGTCAAAACTTTTGCATCAAGGTACCTTTCAATATTTGGAACAACATATTTGTGTGAACAAACATTTTCAAGAATGAAATACGTGAAGAACAATTTGAGAACAAACTTGTCTGATGATAATCTCAGGTCATTGTTGATGTTAGGGACATCAAATCTAAAGCCAGAAATGTCTGCTATTTTGGCATCCAGGAAACAATTTCACCACTCCCACTAATACAGATGTTCAGGTGTAGTGTATCAATGTGTTATTAAATAATAGCTGAATAAAAAATTATTAAATAAATAAATAAATAAATAAATAAATAAATAAATAAAACAACATCTATGTTTTGATTCTTTTTTATTTGGACCTTGAGTGTGTAGTCAGCCCCCAAACTGCTGTTTGATAGTTAATGCGGCCCTCAGGCTGAAACGTTTGGAGACCCCTGGCCTAGAGGATACGGACACTCCTCTAAAAATGCCGATTTATCGCGGTGCTTTGGCATACTTAAAAGCCCAAAAGCACGTATTGATTTTTTGATTGTTTGCTTTTCTCTCCCTCTCTCTCTCTGACATTCTCTGCTCCTGACACGCATTCCTTTGAAGAGAAGATATATTTGCATTCTTTTAATTGTGAGAAAGAACTGTCATCTCTGTCTTGTCATGGAGCACAGTTTAAACTTTTGACTAAAATATATAAAAATAACCACACAAACATATGGTTTCTACTTCGCGGATTTTCATCTATCGCGGGGGGTTCTGGAACGCAACCCCCGTGATCGAGGAGGGATTACTGTATTGGGAGTAACCCTTTGTTGCTTCTTATATATATTTCTTCATCATGGAAGCCATACAGCTACACACATTTGTAAAGTGACAAAATTTGCTTTTCTACATAGAGTCCTGAAGGTACATGGACTTTTAAAAAAATGGATAGAGAAGAAAAGTTTACAAAACAAATATAAACTATTGACCTATCAATCACAGGAAACAAAAAACAATGAAATCAGGAAGCTCTTGGAGATGAGTCAACTACTAAGTCCTCATTTAATGTAAATTTACTGTTATGTTTATTATAACCCAAATATCATACCTCTCAGTGGAAATACTTACTTAACAGCATTGGACAGACAGATATAAAAATTGATAAACTGAAATGTCACTGAATTTATTTTGGTACAGGGAAATAATTTGTACACTTTAAACTACAAGTCTCCCATTCAAGCTGTGACAGTTGAAACTGCATTATTATTACACTTACCCTCAACTATTCTTTCGTCAATGTCTTGGCCTGTACCATATGATTCTGTCAAGTACCTACACAAAAAAAAAATGAAAGCTGTAATAACATTAGAAAATGTATAAAATTATATTACCACTACTTAGTATAAAATACAAATTACATCCCAGCAGATTCAGACTAAAGAGAGGAGTAGACTTGCACAGTCACTCACATTCACTTGTACATGGCTAATTTAGAGTTACACATCTGGATGATTTGGATGACTCTGGAAAATAACAGGACCCAAAGAACAACACCTCCTACACATAGGAAGAACATTTAAAATCCAGACAAACTGTAACCCAGTCTGATATTTAAATTGTGAGGCAGCAGCACTAACTGGTATAAAAATATGCTGACCAAACTTCATCTTGTCTTGCCTAATGTTGAGGTAAAGAACACCCATGCATTTTTTATTTGTCTATTGGCATACTCGAGAACACCTTTTGCAGTAAACAAATTGCTCAATTGATATACATATATAGGGCAATGATAAGAAAACTTAAGTTATTTCACAACACTTTCATTATACTATATCTCATTAGGATGTGCTTTCAAGTTCAAATCACAGGTACAAATAGTTATTGCAATTTATTGTATACAGTACAAAGGAACAAAATAAAAATGTAGTGTTACTGTTATTACGTCAGTTATGAGGTCAAGGAAATGAAAGATGAAAAAATGTACATAATTACTTCACCATAATAATGACCTTTTTCCACTTTCTTCCTTTTCTTTTTAGTCCTATTCAACTAATTTCTTCAAAATAACATCAGATCAAGTTTTGAAGGTTCCCAAAGTTGTACAGTCTACCACATTAATTGGTAATTTATTGTATGTGTCTATGGTCCTCTCAGTGTAGAAACATATTGTAATGTTTGTGCAAAATCTAACCTTGACCAGTTTCCATCTGTGAACCAGCATTCTTGTTAAAGCATTTACTTTAAACAAATACTGGGATCCACTAATTCAGTCTTAAATCATGTCACTTCTTAATACCCATTTGCTTAAACTAAAAAGGTTTAACTCTATCAATGTTTCCCTCATATCTCATACTTTGCAGTCCTGAAATTAGTTTAGTTGCCCTTATCTGTACTTTCTTTAGTGCTGCTACTTTTTTGTAACATGAAAACCAAAACTGCATACAGTAGTACTAGAAATAATATAACTTACATATATAATATCTTTTGACAGGTACTTCACAGATCAGCCTATATACAGTCATGGCCGAAATTATCGGCACCCCTGGAATTTTCCCAGAAAATGCACCATTTCTCCCAGAAACTTGTTGCAATTACAAATGTTTTGGCATACACATGTAATTTCCTCTATGTGCATTGGAACTACACAAAACAACAGAGAAAAAACGCCAAATCTGACATCATGTCACACAGAACTCCAAAAATGGACCAGACAAAATTATTGGCACCTTGTCAAAATTGTGGGTAAATCGTTTTATTTCAAGCATATGATGCTTATGATGCTCGTTTGAACTTACCTCTGGCAAGAAACAGGTGTTGGCAATATAGCAATCACACCTGAAGCCAGTTTAAATGGAGAAAAGTTGACTCAACCTTTCTGTTGTGCGTCTGAGTGTGCCACACGAAGCATGGAGAACAGAAAGAAGACCAGAGAATCGTCTGAGGACTTGAGAACAAAAATTGTGGAAAAATATCAACAATCTCAGAGCTACAAGTCCATCTCCAGAGATCTTCATGTTCCTTTGTCCACTGCGCACAACATAATCAAGAGGTTCACAGCACATGGCACTGTAGCTAATCTCCCTGGACGTGGACAGAAGAGAAAAATTGATAAATGACTGCAACAAAGGATAGTTTGAATGGTGGATAAACAGCCCCAATCAACTTCAAAACATATTAAAGCTGTTCTGCAGACTAAGGGTGCAACAGTGTCAGCTCGAATTATCTGTCGACATCTGAACGAAATGAAATTCTATGGCAGGAGAGCCAGGAGGACCCCATTGCTGACATAGAAACATAAAAAAGCCAGACTGGAGTTTGCCAAAATGTACTTGAGGAAGCCAAAACCCTTCTGGGCGAACGTCTTGTGGAAAGATGAGACCAAGGTAGAGGTTTTTGGTAAAGCTCATCATTCTACTGTTTACAGAAAACGGAATGAGGCCTACGAAGAAAAGAACACAGTACCTACAATCAAACATGGTGGAGGTTCTAGGATGTTTTGGGGATGTTTTGCTGCCTCTGGCACTGGATGCCTTGACTGTGTGCAAGGCATCATGAAATCTGAAGACTACCAAAAGATATTGGGGCGCAATGTAGGGCCCAGTGTGAGAAAGCAGGGTCTGTGTCAGAGGTCATGGGTGTTCCAGCAGGACAATGACTCCAAACATACTGTACCTCTAAAAGCACCCAGAAATGGTTTAAGACAAAGCGCTGGAGAATTCTGAAGTGGCCAGCAATGAGTCCGAATCTAAATCCAACTGAACACTTATGGAGAGATCTCAAAATTGCTATTGGGAGAAGGCGCCCTTCAAATCTGAGAGACCTTGGGCAGTTTGCAAAAGAAGAGTGGTCGGAAATTCCAGTTGAGAGGTGTAACAGGCTTGTTGATGGTTATAGGATTCGCTTGATTTCAGTTATTTTTCCAAAGGGCGTGAAATCAAATATTAAGTTGAGGGTGCCAATAATTTTGTCTAGCCCGGTTTTTGAGTTTTGTGTGAAATGATGTCAGATTTGGCATTTTTTCCCTGGTTTTTTTATGTTGTTCCAATGCACATAAAGGAAATAAACATGTATATACCAAAACATTTGTAATTGCAACAATTTTCTGGGAGAAATGGTGCATTTTCTGGGAAAATTCCAGGGATTCAGATAATTTCGGACATGACTGTAACCAACTAAGACTCTCGGGTCCTTCTCACATTTATGTACTTTCATGTTTTTCAAAGTTCCTATTGTGCAGTCAAACCAAACATTAAGTATGTCAGGTAAACTATGTTGCTCCATTTTCTTCTTCTTCTTCTTATAATATGCACTTCAGTGTTTTAAGACAATTAAAAAATGGATCTTAGCAAACAACACAACATTCTAAAACTTCAATTCAGAGTCATTGAGAGCTGGGTTTAAAGCAGAAATCCATCTGACCAGAGTGCCAGTTTACCCCGGTGCGCATTCATGCAGACACCTCTACTCACACTCAGAAAGAGTCCAATTAGAATCACCAGTCAACCTAAAGTGTATGATTCCAAGTTTGCATCTGTTTAAGAAAGAAATTATTGACAAATAGATATTTATTAAATTACGTACCTGAGCACAAATTTTGTGTTTTCAGTTTTGCCAGCACCTGACTCACCAGACACAATAATGGACTGGCTTAGTTTTAGGACCTTCATATCTCGAAAAGCTTTATCCGCTGAACAAAATATAAAACCATAAACAGTTAATAAAATCACATTTTGGAAAAGTTATATTACATAGAGTTGCAAACAACTCTTAAAAGGGGCCATGCATCTTAAAAATATTTTTGAATAAAAACAAAGTTTCAATATCTGATGTACAAAAGAAATTTAAAGGAAAAAACATGAACATATTAAATTCATTTTAACTTTAATGATTTATGCTAAACAAGGTTATGCAAGTTGAAATGCCAATTATCTGAATTTTTTAATACGTTCTGATGGAAAGAGTGTGACTTGTAATAGCTGGCTCCCTCATTGTTGAATTCAACTGGAAATAATAAAATTAAGTTTGCAGAAATACATGCAGTTTTTTTTTTCCTTTTTGACTGAAGCTAATTTAAAGTATGATCTAACTAATTTGGGCTCATTCACACCTGTTCATTTACAGAAATGCATTTTAACGCAGATGTGTGTATTCCATTTATTTTTTGTGTTTTCATTTACGTTTTAGTGTACGGTAATGCACATTGGTTTCTGTGATTTCATGCACTACAGTATTTCCACATACTTGTAATTTTGGGTTTAAATAAAGTTCTCTGCTAGGAAAAAAAAAAAAACAAAAACACAGGAGACATTTATTTTTCTTATTGCCACATGTGGCATATGTTTCAGCGTTGTTTCAGCACAATGGCCACTTCAAATCAAATCAAATCTGACTGCAGTGTTCAAGATACAGTAACCTGGAAAAAGAGACAATACTTGGAAGAGAGTTCCAAGCAGACTGTACCAGATTTTCCTCAATTATGACTACTATATGGTCAACCTCGTCTGCAGAAACTCTCACTTTATTAATGATCCTTCATTTCACAGCACACAGAAAGGGGAACTCTTATGCATACACACAGAAGTAATCTTCAGATATAAAATGAGTGCATCCCACTCTTTTGTGACTTTAGTCTCCAGGACTGTAGACTCTATCCTAATGTTAAGATTATTCACATGTGGTGGAAAAAGGAAGCACTGAAAGACATTACATTAAGCATTTTAAAATTAACAGTATTAATTTTGTACCTTTTAAAACTGAATGTAGCCTACAGAGTTTTAGAATACAGCATTCAAATTTCACAACTAAATCGATTCAAGTATTATAAAAACCAAAGCAACCTTTGACAGACCAGGGGCCTCATGTATAAACAGTGCGTATGTACAAAAATGTTGCGTAAGCCCGTTTCCACGCTCAAATCGCGATGTATAAAACCTAAACTTGCCGTAAAGCCACACACATTTTCTTGCTAGCTAAAACTCTGGCATACAAAAGTTCTCCGCTCAGTTTTGCAAACTGGCGGCACCCAGCATCAAAGCAGTGCTTTTTTTCCAGTGTGGTTTCCCTTTCTTCTTTAGATGCACATTATTGGAGGTTAGTACGTTTGAAAGAGAC
>NW_024377531.1:0-8066 GCF_016835505.1 Polypterus senegalus
TTTAGTGGGGGGTCTTTTTCTTAGTTGATTGATGGGAGATGTTGGCTCTGTCCCACCACAGGAGGGGTATGGTGTTGAAGGATTAAGAAGAACTGTGAGGGGTCCGTATTGGGCTCCGAAGAAGAATTGAATCAACATCCCCTACCTTTCTTTGGAATCAGGTTAGATGTTGAGGTTTGATTAAAACCTCAAAAGGGAGGAATGTAGAAGGAAAATCTTTAATTAGCATAAGAGAATAGCAAATTAACATATAGAGCCATAAAAAGTAATTAAAAGCTTCTAAAACATTAGATTAAGCGTAAATTAGAATATTAAAGCAAATATGATAGGGCTAGTAAATATTTAACTAAAAATCAGTTATATTGCATTATTTTATGAGGCTTACATTAAAATTTCCAAAGTAAATAAAAGAACAGCTAATTGATACACGGAGACCAGTTTTGGACAGGATAAGAGTTTGAGAACACCTGAGATTCAAGGCTAGGAAGAGATAACATAGAGAAGAGGCCTCTGAAACCAGCTGGATTGATGAATCAGCGGAAAAGCTTTTACTGTAAGCAGAGTCACGCTGACCTAATGCATGAAGAGAAAATCTTAGTAAATGCGGCATTAGCAAAAATTTTATAAGGATATATTAGCAATTAACTTTAGTGTAGAAATTAAGACAAATCAAGCATGCCAAGCAATGATCAAATGAAAGCACATACTATACTTCGTTTTAATTAAAGCTTAAGTTCAGGTCACTATTGTAAAAAGTTTGGAAGGCTTAGAGAGGAAATGATGAGGAAATCCCATATATGGAAATGAAGGCCTTGTGAGTTAAGAAAATGGGAACAGAATAGAAAGATTACAAATTCCATAAGGGGGCCAGTAATAGGAAAGTAAGGAGATAATAAGGGTTCCCATGGAAACTCAAGGTCTGGTCAGACAGGAGTAAAAAGGAGTCAGAGGAGAGGTTGGGAGGAAACCATCACCCAGTCTTAGACCAATCAAAACAAGCAGGCTGACACCAGAGGAATAATGAACAGTAAACCAGGTGCAGAATGAGCTAATTGAATGAGCCAACATGATAAAAATTGTTATAAAACTTCAATTCTGAAGTTCAGGGCTCAACTCATTGGCGAATTGGTTGAGTCCGTGTGATTGATTTATTGCAATAAAGCCTTAAAACTCTGTCTGTCTATCTGAGTCCTAATAGCCTTTATTTTTAGGTAAAAGCTTCTAATAATGAATTTTCACCACGAAGACTTTTTACCCTTCTCTCAGTTTACCTCTCTGTCAAGATGCTCATGTAACCTGTGTTTGTGTGTGTGTGTGCGAGACCAATCAATCAATCAATCAATCAATCAATCAATCAATCAATCAATCAACATTTATTTATATAGCACATATTCATACAAAAATGTAGCTCAAAGTGCTTTACAAAATGAATAGAAAAATAGAAGACACAATAAAAAATAAACATAAGTCAACATTAATTAACATAGAAAAAGTAAGGTCCGATGGCCAGGGTGGACAGAAAAAACAAAAAATCAAAAGCTGGAGAAAAAATAAAATCTGTAGGGGTTCCAGACCACGAGACCGCCAGTCCCTCTGAGCAATCTACCTAACATAAGTCAAACAGTCCTCTTCGTATTTAGGGTTTTCATGGAAGGACTTGATGATGATGGTCACGTGAACTTCTGGCTTTCAGTCCATCAATGTTGGAGCATCATGATGCTTTGGTAGGTGGTGGTGGCGCAGAAAGAAACAGAAGAGAGTTGGGGTCAGTATGGATTTTGGAGCCACTATGAATATGAATGAGGACCATCAGTTATGATGTGTCTATTGGCTTTCTCTGAATTTACTGTCTTAATCTTCTTTATTTATTTATTTGGTTTTTACAATGCTATATACTGTATACCCTGCCGTTCTTTCTTATATTCTGTAAGTGCCTTGAGCATGGGCTGGCAGGCCAGGGCCTTTCTGCTGACATAAATGGTGCCCTTTTTAAAGTTACCTCAGGACTACACTTTACATAGCTAATAGCACTAAAACTAATAATAAAGCATATTGATTCCTAATCATAATTCTCAACATTATCCACCTTAATAAAAGGAAAAGTGTCTCTGTGTCTGTGTATCTGCATGTCAATTTGGTTCATATGTCTCTCTCATTCCAACAGATGGCACAACACAAACATTTGTCGTAATAAAATTAATGGCATTTGTCCCTCCAGCAAATGGTACATCACAAATACTAACACTGCTTTAAATCCAACACCAAATGGTGTGTAACAAGAGACTATCATGTTAAATTCGTCATTCTAATCAGATGGCACATCTCAAACATTAATATGGTTTTTGAAAATCCCTATACTAAATTGTATATAACAGAAACATACACATTTATTTGTCATTCCAACATTCTGTACATTATATTACTACAAATGTTTGTAATTTGCCATCTGTTTATTAATACATGAATTACACTCCAATAGGTGGTGCTCTGTATATCATCAGAGGTGACTGTGCAGAGGGTGCAGACCTATAAATACCTGGGAGTGCAGCTGGATGATAAACTGGACTGGACTGCCAATACTGATGCTCTGTGTAAGAGAGGTCAGAGCTGACTATACTTCCTTAGAAGGCTGGAGTCCTTCAACATCTGCAATAAGATGCTGCAGATGTTCTACCAGAGCGGTTGTGCGAGTGCCTCTTCTACACAGTGCTGTGCTGGCGAGGCAGCATAAAGATGAAGGATGCCTCACGCCAGGACAAACTGGTGAAGAAGGCAGGCTCTATTGTAGGAGTAAAGTTGGACAGTTTGACATCTGTAGCAGAGCAATGGGCGCAGAGCAGGCTCCTGTCAATCATGGAGAATCCACTGCATCCACTTAACAGTGTCATCTCCAGACAGAGGAGCAGCATCAGTGAAAGACTGAGGAGATCGTTCCTCCCCCACACTATGCGACTCTTCAGTTCCACCCGGGGGAGTAAATGCTAACATTACTCAAAGTTATGTTTGCTTTTACATGCATTTTTATTATTATTTAATTTAATATTATTTTTTATCAGTATACCTGCTGGATTATGTGAATTTCCCCTTGGGATTAATAAAGTATCTATCTATCTATCTATCTATCTATCTATCTATCTATCTATCTATCTATCTATCTATCTATCTATCTATCTATCTATCTGATAACACTGAGGTCCACGCTGATCACTTATATTTCATCCCAGATTATTAAATGACACATTCCTTTGACATTTCTATACTTTGACTTTATTTCTTGAGTGACTGAAGTAAATATTAGGGTAACAGATGTTGGAAATGACTACGTTTTGCCCAGGTGTTATCACCTGAGAAGGTTGAACTTGAATAATAATAATAATTCTTTACATTTTATTGTTCTGTTCTCACAACTCAAAGCTCTTCTACAAGTGAGTGGGAGCCACTAAACCACCACTAATCTGCAACATCCACCTGATAATATGAGGGCAGCCATTTCTGTACCAGTATGCTCACCAAACCTTGGGTTTCAGGGTTGTTACTGCTGAGTGGAACTGGGATAAGCTCCCAGTTCTCAAGAAATACTCCAAATAGCTAGCGTCTCCCAGCGCCTCTGACAATCAAATCCAGCTCCTGGCCTTCACGAGCGGCTCATTAATGAGTCCGGAGAAACCCGTTTTAAACCAACAGGAGAAGGGATGGAAGCGGTCACAGCCTCAAAACCAGTTGCTTCGGGCAGATGGGGCTGTTAGCCTTGTAAGGCTACTCATCTAGGAGAAGGAAAACTCTGATCCCAAACCTCCACTGCCTTGTGGCTAGACCCATTCATGGGGAAGGCTGAGGGAGTAAACCCGAAGACAAATCAGAGTCGGAGTCCCTAAGGCAGTTGCTATCTGCTTGTCTCATAGCTTTCTGGCAACTCCTGCGACACCTTGGATGCCAAGATGTATAGGCTATGCCTTTCCTTGTAAACATCTGATGTGTGGAGAGGGGAACTGGTACATGGGCAACATCAGTCTCTCCTCAACATGCTGCCCAGGCTTGCTCCTGGAGGACACTCCAGCTTGCTATTCAGCGTCGACAAAACACGAGGCAGCAGTCTACGGTTATAAGCCACCTGCCGATTGACGTAGAGCTGGCGCAGGGTTGCCTGCCGTGGGAGAGACTACCTTATCTCATTGGACAGCTACCGCCTCAAACTGGGCAGCCCCAGTCAATAAGGTGTGTCTCGTCACAGTCTGTCTGCCCTACTGGGTGCGTGGGGCTCAGGACATTAATATGGCCGACAAGCAGACTGTAAAGTAAGACCAAGCCAAACAATAAAACAAAATCAAACTACAAACAGAAAGAACGACACTTGAGAATTGGAACTTGGAACGTAAGAACAATGACACCAGGCCTGTCTGATAGTGTACAGGACATAAGTGATGCTCGCAAAACAGCAGTCATCAATAGAGCTGGCAAGGCTGCATATTGACATGCATGCCTCCAGGAAACACGACTGCGGACTCTGGAAGCATAAAGGAGAAAGAATACACATTCTTCTGGCAGGGAAGAAAGATGACGAAGTCAGAGAACATAGTGTGGGCTTTGCAATAAACAACTCTCTATTAGATATGATTGAGCCATGCAAACCGGGCACAGAAAGGATAATGACACTTACGCCTTCTCACAAGTACAGGCTACTAAATCTGATCAATGCCTATGCACCAACCATGCAAGCCAGCACGAAACTAAAGATCAGTTCTATGAGCTACTAACAGTGCTGTTGCCGCAGTCCCTACTTCAGAACACCTCTACCTTTGGGAGATTTCAATGCCGGTCGGCTCTGACCACGAATCCTGGCCAAGTGTGCTGGGTCACCATGGCATAGGAAATTGAACGAAAATGGCCAGAGATTACTCGAACTCTGCTGCTATCACAGCTATGTGTGACAAACACCTACTTCCAGAACAAGGCATGTCACAAGACATCCTGGAGACACCCAAGATCAAAACATTGGCATCAGCTGGACTTGATCATCACCAGGCGTAATTTCTGAACAGCATCCACAACACCAGAGCTTACCATAGCGCTGATTGCGATACAGATCACTCCTCGTTGCCTCAAGGATTAAGTTACGCCCAGAGGCTCCACCTCTCCAAAAAGAAATGTACCAAAAATCAACACCGCTGGACCACCCGACCTAATCAAGAACAAGGAATTTATAGAACAACTGGGGAACTGCAGATGTGACCAAGAGCCAAATGCAGAGGACAGATGGAACTTACTCGAACACCATCACAGAGCTGCCATCCTGACGAATGGCAAAAGGAGCACAAGAACACTGACTGGTTCGAGGCCAATGCTGCAGAGCTCGAGCGTCATTGACGCTAAGAGAAGGCACTGATCAACTATAAACACTGACCCAAGTCAGTACAACCTCAAGACTTGAAGGCTGCCCGAGAAAAGCCCAACAGACTGCTTCGTCGCTGCCAACGACTATTGGCTCCAGCTGGCAAGCAGCATTCAGCAAGCGTCAGACACTGGCACACAAGAAACATGTACGAGGGCATCAAGCAAGCAACAGGCAAACCAATAAAGAAGACTGCACCTTAAAGTCCAAATCAGGCGAGACCATCACAGACAAAAGACAAACAAATGGGAAGGTGGGTGGAGTACTACCTGAACTGTACTCCAAAGAAAACTCTGTCACTCAGACAGCGATGGACCTATAGAAGACTTGTCGTCTGCAGGAGCTGGACACCGAACCTACCATGGATGAACTCCAGCAAGCCATTGATTTACTTGAAAAGCGGAAAATCACCGGTGATGATGGTATTCGACAGAGATTATCAAATGCGGAAAACCAGCTCTTCTCAGACCACTCCATGAGCTCCTCTGTATGTGTTGGAGGGAAGGCAAAGTTCCAAGGACTATGCATAGCGCCAAGATTGTCACTCTGTACAAGAACAAGGGAGACCGCAGCACTGCAACAACTACAGGGTTTCACTGCTGAGCACGGTGGGCAAAGCCTTTGCCCGTGATTTTGAAGCTTCAGATCCTCTGAATCGTGGTATCCCGAGTCACAATGTGGCTTTAGGCCAGAAAGATCCACAGTTGACATGATCTTCTCAGTCGCCAGCTTCAAGAAAGTGCAGAGAGAACAGCAGATGCCATTATTCATCGCCTTCATAGATCTGACTAAAGCGTTCGACCTTGTAAGCAGGGCGCCTGTTTAGTTACTAAAGAAGATCGGTTGTCCACCTCAGCTGCTCAGCATTATAACCTCTTTCCACTGACAACACGCGGAGTGGTCAGTTCTGACGGGGACAGTTCAGAACCCTTCACAATCAAAAGTGGCGTCAAGCAGGGCTGTGTCTTAGCACCTACTTTATTCAACATTTTCTTCTCAATGCTGCTAAACTTTGCTTTCAGGGCTCTGCGAGTGTTTACCACACACTAGGGTGACGGAAAGCTGCTGAATATAGCCTGCTAGAGCAAAGACCAAGATTCGCACTGTCCTTGTCAGGGACATGCTGTTTGCTGATGCGCTGCCTAATGTCACATACAGAGGAACACCTCCAGCAGCTAATGGACCGCTTTGCCCAGGCATGCAGGGAATTCGGATTGACAATCAGCATCAAGAAGACCAACGTCATGGGTCAAGACATCTCTGCTCCACCCTCTATCACCATCGAAAATAAAGTGCGAGACCACCGATAAATACATATACCTGGGCTCCACTATTACCACAACTTGTCTCTAACAACGAGATTGACAAGAGGCTCAAAAGCATAGCGTCATGGCCAGGCTGAGCAAACGTGTGTGGTCCAATAACCATCTAACACAGAATACCAAACTTAAGGTATATCATGCATGCGTTCTCAGCACTCTGTTGTATGGCAGTGAGGCCTGGACCACCTCGCCGCAGGAAGACCGCCTCGAGCTTCCATCTGCTGCCTCCGAGCATCCTTAACAACACGTGCAGAGACAAAGTCACCAACACTGCCCGTGCTTGATCAGCCAGCTCACTGAGCATACACCTCCTTCTATGCCAAAGGACGCTTACGTTGGCTGGGCACGTGCATAGAATGCAAGATGGCATTATACCCAAAGACATTCTGTATGGTGAATTGGCCAGGACACACCCATTGTCGCCCACATCTTCGCTTCAAAGATGTCTTAAGCATCTCAAGCTGACGGCATCGACCCTGACAGTTGGAACAGCTTGCTGATGACCGGAGCGCCTGGCAGACTGTCCATAGAAGGCATCAAGAGGGGTGAGCAACATGCATGTCAACAGATGGAAACCAGAGGCAAAGGAAAAATAGACAGCAGAAACAGGACTCGGCCCCCATCCAGCTTCACCTGCAGCCACTGTAGAAGAGACTGTGATCTAGGATCGGACTGCTGAGTCTCAGACGCTGCCCCAAAAACACAAATGAAGATCATTCCAGGCGCAAACATCATCTTCGAGATGGACAATGCCTACTATACTATAATATGCCACCACGCAGGCTATTAGAAGATGAAGTGTTGAGAAACAGTTAGCTAATGAGACAGGGGACGATTAGGGGAACAATGACAAGGCCTGAAGGTAAATTTAGCAAAACATCTTTATGGAGGACACAGGGATCTTTAGTAACCACAGAGAGTCAGGACTTCAGTTTGACACCTCATCTGAAGGACAGCACCATTATACAGCACAGTGTCCTCCCTCACTGCACTGGGCATGGGATCACATTCAGACCACCGGGTAAGCCCCTATTGGCCTCACCAACACCTCTTCCTGCAGACACCCAAGCTTTTCTAGATGATCTCCAATCCAAGTACTGGCCAGGTCTGAGATATGCTTGGTAGGTAGATGACCTGATCTGAAGTGAATGTGTGTGTCTGCTGGCTACAGAAGAGCAAGCGGGCAGAAGTAAGACCCCATGGTTGGGAACTGGCAAAAACTAAATGTTATACGAACCTTCATGTATCTCAGAGACATCTGCACATTTCTTAGTGCTGGTGACATTGAGTCCCAGTGTGGGGCACTGAGAAGTGACAGGCTGGAGGGTCACTCTTATGACTTAAGTGGTAGCTAT
>NW_024377532.1:0-19944 GCF_016835505.1 Polypterus senegalus
GACCTGGAGATGGCATATGACAGGGTGACTGAGAGGAGCTGTGGTATTGTATGAGGAAGTCGGGAGTGACAGAGAAGTACGTAAGAGTGGTACAGGATATGAACGTGTGAAGTGTGACCGTGGTGAGGTCTGCAGTAGGAGTGACGGAGGTTGGATGACATCTGGGATCAGCTCTGAGTCCCTTTTCTTATTGTCAATGGTGATGGGCATGTTGACAGGTGAGATTAGACAGGAGTCCACGTGGACTGTGATGTTTGCTGATGACATTGTGATCTGTAGTGATAGTAGGGAGCAGGTTGAGGAGACCCTGGAGAGGTGAGGATATGAGAGGAGAGGAATGAAGGTCAGTAGGACCACCAAGATAGAATACATGTGTGTGAATGAGATGGAGGTCAATGGAATGGTGAGGATGAGGGAGTAGAGTTGATGAAGGTGGATGAGTTTAAATACTGGGGATCAACAGTACAGAGTAATGGGGATTGTGGAAGAGAAGTGAAGACGAGAGTGTAGGCAGGGTGGAGAAGAGTGTCAGGAGTGATTTGTGACAGACGGGTATCAGCAAGAGTGAAAGGGAAGGTCTACAGGACGGTAGTGAGACCAGCTATGTTATATGGGCTGGAGACGGTGGCACAGGAGACAGAGCTGGAGGTGGCAGAGTTAAAGATGCTAAGATATGCATTGGGTGTGACGAGGATGGACAGGATTAGAAATGAGGACATTAGAGGGTCAGCTCAGGTGGGACAGTTGAGAGACAAAGTCAGAGAGGTGAGATTGAGTTGGTTTGGACATGAAGAGGAGAGATGCTGAGTATATTAGGAAAAAGATGCTAAGGATAGAGCTGCCATGGAAGAGGAGAAGAGGAAGGCCTAATAGAAGGTTTATGGATATGGTGAGAGAGGACACGCAGGTGATGGGTGTGACAGAACAAGATGGACGAGGACAGAAAGATATGGAAGAAAATGATCCGCTGTTGCAACCCCTTAACGGGAGCAGCTGAAAGAAGAAGAAGACGACATTATTCTCAAAATATACAATACACTAGTAAGACCATATCAGGAGCACTGTGTGCAGCACTTAAAGCTGGGCAGAGGAGAGCAACCAAGTGCATCATGGGACTTAGGTTTATGTAGATTTTATTATGCCAGAGGGAAATTTGTCTACAGCAGAAAAGTGCAAAAGCAGATGACACTGTTACAGAGACATCTCCTATGTACAAGCTCTGAAAATTAGACCTGTTTAGTTTGAGCAGAGGAGACTGCATAAAAAACTAAGCAAAAAACTTAGGGGTAACTGTTGACTGTAATCTGAATTTTAAATCGTATATTAATCAGACCACTAGGACAGCATTTTTCACTTAAGAAACATAAGTAAAGTTAGACATCTTATATCATTGAAAGATGCTGAGAAATTAGTTCACGCGTTTGTTTTCAGTCGACTAGATTACTGTAACGCACTCCTCTCAGGACCACCCAAAAAAGACATAAATCACTTGCAATGAGTGCAAAATGCAGCTGCTCGAATCCTAACTAGGAAAAGAAAATCCGAGCACATCTCTCCAGTTTTGATGTCACTACACTGGTTACCTGTGTCATTCAGGATTGACTTTAAAATTCTGCTTATGGTTTATAAAGCCTTAAATAATCTCGCTCCATCTTATATATCAGAATGCCTGACACCTTATATTCCAAATCGTAACCTCAGATCCTCAAATGAGTGTCTCCTTAGAATTCCAAGAACAAAACTTAAAAGAAGTGGTGAGGCGGCGGCCTTCTGCTGTTATGCACCTAAAATCTGGAATAGCCTGCCAATAGGAATTCACCAGGCTGATACAGTGGAGCACTTTAAAACACTGCTGAAAACACATTACTTTAACATGGCCTTCTTATAACTTCACTTTAACTTAATACTGATACTCTGTATGTTCAATTCATCATAATAACTATTCATGGTGGCTCCAAAATCCGTACTGACCCCTACTCTCTCTTCTGTTTCTTTTTCCGGTTTCTTTGTGGTGGCAGCCTGCGCCACCACCACCTACTCAAAGCACCATGATGCTCCAAAAATGATGGATGGATTAAAAGCCAGAAGTCTACGTGACCATCATCATCAAGTCCTTCAGTGAGAACCCTAAATCCAAAGAGGACTGTTTCATTTATGTTAAGTAGAATGCCCAGAGGGACTGGTCAGGGGTCTCATGGTCTGGAATCCCTGCAGATTTTATTTTTTTCTCTAGCCGTCTGGAGTTTTTTTGTTTTTTCTGTCCACCCTGGCCATCGGACCTTACTTATTCTATGTTAATTAATGTTGACTTATTTTTATTTTTACTGTGTCTTTTATTTTTCTATTCTTCATTTTGTAAAGCACTTTGAGCTACATTTTTTTGTATGAAAATGTGCTATATAAATAAATGTTGTTGTTGTTGTATTTAAATTCCTTAAAGGCATCGATCAAGTTAGATCCAACATTTAACTTAACAGTGAATCACATACTCAAGAGCTTCAGTGGAAATGGGTGGGAAGTGCATTTAAAACCAAAGCCAGGAAGCTCTTCTTTATACAAGAGTTGTGAGAATCTGAAACAAACAGAGACATGGAGTCGAAGCAGAAACCTGGACATCGTTTAAGAAGAGTGTGGAGAAGATGTTGGGACAGCTTAGCTATTAGCTTGATGGACTGAAGCATCTCCTCTTGTTTGTCAAATTTCTGATGTTGTTAGGTGGACACAACAGCTGAGAAGAGAGGGAAACAAAGAATGAAGGTAGTAAGGGAAACAGAAAGAGAAGATGGGTGAGGAAGGACGACAGTTAAAAGAGGAAGAAATAGAAGACTGAAGAAAGTTGTTCAAAGGGAGAAAAAACTAAAGGATAAGAGGAATGCAGTTATACTGCAGTGTGTTTTCATTTTAATAAAAGGCAGAACGAAGGTAGCCTGGATTAGTTTAAGTTGGTAAGGTTGTTCTTTAACTAAATGTAAAATAAGGAGAGATCCTACATTTTTTGCTATTTTTGATACTTAAATACATTTAATATTAATTAGTTTAAATCTTCCACTTGAGTAGTTGTCATTTGGACAAATGTTACCTTTCATTGAGTTATTGTACAGACGGTTACCTCTGCTGTTGTTCAGGTATGGCTGTTGAGTACGTTATACAGGACTGTCTGTGGGTGAAGTTTGCATGAAGTTGTTTTATTCCCCTAATTATTCATAGAGTATTAGGCGCCATATAAACATGTGCAGGAACTCACACACACTCATAACTTGGTCTCTGAATTCTTACGTATTCCATGTAGAATACAAGACCCATGTCCATTACTGAGTGAATGACTCCTGTGGCCAGGTGCGTGGTATAAAAAGGGTTAAGCATGGTCCTATTATGATTTGTATTCTGGTGGGCAAGACTCCTGTGATTGAATGAAAGACCTTTACTGGTGGCCAGACAGGTGGAATACCACCAGGAGGTGTCTAGCTCCAAGAAGAAGGACCATCGGGTGATTAAATTGGATGAGCATCAGTTAGGTGACTGTCAAGTTTAAGGGCCTCAAAGTGTTGGTTTAGAGGGCATCCTTTTTCATTATAAATTACACACATTAGTCGTTACTGTAAGAGCCATTTTCCTAGTTCTATAAAATGTATGAATATTTATTAGATGATAATGCATAAAATATGGGAGGTTCCTAAAACCCCCGTAAATAGAATTGAGTTGGTATTTTCCTGTCATCTCTTAACAGTTTTGAGTAAACAATGTTCTTTAGTAAGTGTTTGGCCTTACCTTGTGTAAGGTATAGAGGCATACGGTTTTTAACCGTGTCCTTGAAAGAATTCTTTTTATGCTCGCGTTCGTGCTTATGCACGGCACTGAGCCTGGCGCATATCTAAGTGCCAACGGCCTAAGGGTCTTTTGAGTGTAAAGTAACTCGTAAATTAAAAGATCTAAGTTTTGAACCGTATGTTTAAAGCATACAGAAGAAGAAGTAAATAACCTTTAAGTACAGAAGTAACCAAAGCTTCATAAGAAAAACTAAGTTTATAGAAGATACATTTTCCCTTTTTTTTTGCCTTTATTCTTTGTGTGTAACTATTTTTCTTTTTATTCTTGTATGGATTATTTGCCTTTAACTTTCACTAAATATTTTAAAACGAACTTTTGGACTGAGAGATTTCTTGACACGCGTCTTACCCGTGCCTGACTTCACCTTATACAGCGGCTACACTAAAGTTAAAAACCTGCCTGAAGTTTTGAAACCTGCTAAAGATCTGAACCTGCCTAGGACTGAAAGTTTAAAACTGCCTTGGATCATAAAAGAAAGCAAGCCTGCATTTTCAACGCCATGGCATCTGAGTCCGGGAGCCAGAGAACATTTCGAACCCCCATTGAAAGTAACAGTGGTGTGAGTGGAAGTCACAATGATCAGGATGTTTCAATGGAAGATCATCTTGATGATGACATAAAGCCGTCCAATTCATTAACATCTAAACTTCAATCTGAAATAGACTGCAAATACAAACAATTATCTAGTGTGATGAAGGCTGTGAAGGAATTTTAAAAAAATGAATATAACTGTGAAACTATACAATCGATCATCAAGAACTCGTTCTTTAACCATAGAATTGAATATAAAAGGTTAATTGACAAACTCTTATCCTTCCAAAGCAATGAAGATATACAGAAAATGCTACAAAAGACTTTGATGCTAAAATGAAACTTTTCGCACATTTTCGGAAAATACGATGGAATGGGCATTTGAAGTATGTCAAAATATAAGCCTCAACCAGCAGCCTGACTTTTCGGCTAGCCAATTCAAGGATTACAGAACGACGAATGACTTTCCTGACGTCTCGCCAGAAGATAGTGTCTCACAGGTTTCCATTCAAAGTAAAAGTCATATAAGTTCGTGGCCAATTCAGCCAAAGCCTCCCAAATCTCCATAAAATCTAAACGTAGTACAAGTTCAGCAGGGACTTCTATGAGCACCATCAGATCTCAAGAGGCAGCAC
The DNA here is from genome assembly GCF_016835505.1 of Polypterus senegalus. Taxonomy (NCBI): domain Eukaryota; kingdom Metazoa; phylum Chordata; class Cladistia; order Polypteriformes; family Polypteridae; genus Polypterus; species Polypterus senegalus. Next base: position 4,995 of record NW_024377532.1, read on the forward strand.
ACGCTGTGCTGTTGGCTAAAGCGGAAAACCAAAGAAAGCAACAGGCTCTAGATTTGGAAGAAATGCAGTTAAAATGCAGAGAAAAGCTGAAGAAGCTCAGCTAAAAGCTAAAAGAGAAGCTGAAGAAGCTCAGCTAAAAGCTAAAAGAGATCAATTGGCTTTAGAGGCAGCTATTGCAGAATCAGAAGCGAAATTAAAAGCACTTAAAGGCGCAATCGCAGTCCAAATAGACTGAGTCAGAAACCAGATGTGAAATTTGAAAAGTCGTCAGATGCGAACAGTTACAACTTTACAAATGCGAATGAAAGTAAAAATAAACCTCAACAACAAAATGAAGCACCTCTTCAACAATCACTTTATGATAAGCGTTACGATCAACAGAAACAACAACAGTATAAAACTCAAACACCTTATGTGCCACACAAAAAGATCCCAATATTTGATGGCGATCCCTTGAAATATGTGGACTTTATAAGTGCATTTGACCAAGCTATCGATGAGGCAAGGAACCCGCAAGATAAATTGGACCTATTGGCACAGTTTACTAAAGGTTCACCTCACGAGATTGTTAAAAACTGTAAACACTTGTCACCGTTAGAAGGTTATCAAAAGGCCAGAAAGAAACTTGAAAGTCTCTATGGAAACCAGCTACAGAAAGCCGATGTCTATATGAGAAAAGACAAAGGCGATCGCAAATAAAGCCAAAGCGATGGAGAAGAACAGAACGATAATGCGAACTTTCTTGGCGAATGTATAAATATTATACAAAGCGGACAACAATTTGAAAGTAAGGATAACCTTCCTACTAAAGTCTCCAAACCTCCTCAAGACCTACTAGCACTGTGGCAATGCAAAGTACAGAGTATTGAAAGTACGGAGAGCAGGCGAACACCTCTCGCTGATCCAGTGAACTTTCTTAACGAACAGCCAACATCAGCTTTAGATCCCGCATACAGCTCAGCTCCACAAAGCCATACCTTCAAGAAGGAAAAGGACAAAACTGACCAAGAGAAGAATCTTTTGAAAGGCGTCCCAAGAGAAAGCAGCTTTATTACAAACTTTTCTGCAGCGGACGAAAAATGGATACAGATACCTCAGTCAAAGCGGAGAGCGGCTGGATGTACAATGGTAAGCACTGTCTTTTTGCAATGAAAATTACGATCTTAACAAATGCAGTGCAATTCAGAATCTAACTTATGAAAGTAAAATTGACTTTTTGAAATCTAAAGACTTATGCTTTAAGTGCCTTAAACAAGGACATTTTAGTAAAGTCTGTGAAGAAAAGATTAAATGCCAAATATGCTCTCAGTTACATCCAGTAATTCTGCATATGAATAAGGAAAAAGGGACCGGCGATAAAGCCACACCTCCTAAAAAGGAAAAACGTTATGTCGGAAGAGAAAACATTTCTTTTGCCCATATTTCTGTTGAACCAATAGAGACTTGTTCTGATACGGGGCGGTAAAGAGTGTGTCTTAGCTGTGACTCCAGTTCAAGTTAAGTCTGAAACGAATGAAAATATGTAGAAACATATGATCTAAAAGTCTCTGACAGCTCAGCTACATTTGGCACTGAAAGTCTGCAAAAGCAGTTAAATCTTTCAGGAAGAAAGTCTCACATCTACATCAGCACTGTAGAAAGAGACACAGTAAATAGTCAGAAATTAGTAAAGTGTACAATCTTAACGGAGTTACAAGTCTGTGAGATAGAAGAAAATACATTTTTTGATACACCAAAAGTGTACACACTGAACTCTGTAACAGTGAGAAGGAGAACATCCCTAAAGAAAAGAAAGACTGCAAACATGTTCAGTCAATTATGTAACAATAAAGCAAGTAGAACAAATGTTACTCAAGCAATACAATATAGACTTTCCAGAACGCGACTGTGAAGAAAAGAGGAAATGTCACAGGAAGACATTAAATTCATGCGCATAGCCTCAGATACTGCAAGTCTAGTGAACGGACATTATTGCATTAATCTGCCTTTAAAGATGAAACACTTAAAGTGCCAAACAATCATTGTATTGCAAAACAACGTGCTATAGGACTTAAAAGGAAACTTACAAGGTTCCCGACGTTTCATGAAGATTATAAAGCGTTCATGAAAGACATTTTAGACAAAGGTTATGCCATAAAGGTACCCACTGAACAGCGGACCCTTGAAAATGAAAAAATATGGTACATCCCTCATCATGGAGTATACCATCCAAAGAAAACAAAATAAGAGTAGTGTTTGATTGTACAGCCACCTATCAAGGTTTTTCTCTAAATGAACAGTTGTTGAAAGGACCTGATTTAACTAATACACTCATTGGTGTTCTTACAAGATTCAGAGAGGAACCAATCGCTCTCATGGCGGACATTAAATCAATGCTCTATCATATCAAGTGAAAGTACCAGATGATGACATGGATCTTCTTCGTTTTCTGTGGTGGCCCGAAGGTAATCTAAACAATGAACTTGAGGAATACAAAATGACAGTGCATCTTTTGGTGCTACTTGTCGCCAGTTGTGCCTCTTATGCCTTAAGAAGAACAGCAGAGGATGCAAGGGACACAGCTCCAGAGGAAGCAGTTAACACTGTGCTAAATAATTTCTGCGTTGATGACTGTTTAAAGTCAGTTGCTACTGAAGAACAAGCCATAAAATTGGCCAAAGATCTTAAAGCCCTTTGCTTAAAGGGAGGATTTTATCTTACAAAATGGATAAGTAATAGCAGAGCAGTTTTGCTGTCAATCCCTGAAGAAGACAGGGCAAAAGATCAAAAAGACTTGGACTTAAGCCATGATCTGTTACCAGTTGAAAGAGCTTTGGGTGTTCAATGGTGCACACAGACTGACAGTTTCAAGTTCCAGGTAAAGCTGCAAGATAAGCCTGCTACAAGGCGTGGTATTCTGTCAGTGGTCAGTTCAATATATGACCCACTTGGATTTTTAGCGCCAGTCATATTGCCTGCCAAGCTTATTCTAAGAGAACTGTGTAAAGAAAAATATGCTTGGGATCAAGAAGTGGAAGCTAAGTACGTTCGGCAATGGAAAAAATGGATGGACGATTTGCAGCTACTTGTGGATTTTAATGTAGTCAGGTGCTTTAAACCGCCTGGATTTGGTCAAATAATGACCGCACAAATGCATCATTTTGGAGATGCTTCAGAAAACGGGTATGGCACTGTTTCCTACCTCCTTTTGACTAACAAAGAAAATGAGAGACATTGTTCATTTCTAATGGGAAATCAAGAGTGGCACCATTAAAATCTGTCACTATACCAAGGTTGGAACTTACAGCAGCAGTGATTGCAGTCAAAATGGACAAAATGTTAAAACGTGAACTGCAGATTCCCCTGCAAGAGACAATCTTTTGGACTGACAGCACCACTGTACTAAGGTACATCGCAAATGAAAGCACGCTACAAAACCTTTGTTGCCAACAGAATATCAGTGATAAGAGAGCACACGCAACCCTCGCAATGGAGGTATGTCGCATCTCGCAAAATCCTGTGGATCAGGCATCAAGAGGTTTGACAATAGAAAGCTTCATTAAAAGTAAGACTTGGATACAAAGCCCGAATTTCCTATTACAGCCAGACACGAATGGCCTAAGAGACCAGATGAGGTGGACTTGTCTACTAGCGACGATCCGGAAATCAAAAGTGTATTGAGGCTCAGCAAATCAGCAATGCCAGAAGAGGCAAACCACCCTGCAACCATTCAGAAGAATTCACATATTGCTACTCTCATTATGCAACAAGTTCATAAAGAAATTGGACATTGTGGGTGTAATTACAAGATGCTACAACCTGACACTCCTGGGTAAAGACAATGCCAATTGCAAAAGGGGCAGTCAGAAGAGTTTGTGTGCAGATCCAGACCAGCACACTGGACAGACTTGTGAACAAACTGTGCCCGCTCCAGGAAGCAACAATGATTAAAATGACTCATTCTCTTTTGCATGCCTAATTTTAAAGCCTTTTAAATTTTGTGCTTGTGTTTATACATTAGAGTTTAAGCTAGAAAGTTTCCTAAGCTTAATATTTGTGTTTTATAGTAGAAACTAAGTTAAGCTTCTTAAGGTTTGTTTTAAGTTTGATAAAGTAATGAAGGCTTTTATTAAGTAAAGTTAAGTAATTGATTTCTGCCCTAGCATAAACAATTAAAGGCCGGATGTGTAAGAGCCATTTTCCTAGTTCTATAAAATGTATGAATATTTATTAGATGATAATGCATAAAATATGGGAGGTTCCTAAAACCCCCGTGAATAGAATTGAGTTGGTATTTTCCTGTCATCTCTTAACAGTTTTTGAGTAAACAATGTTCTTTAGTAAGTGTTTTGCCTTACCTTGTGTAAGGTACAGAGGCATACGGTTTTTTAACCGTGTCCTTGAAAGAATTCTTTTATGCTCGCGTTCGTGCTTATGCACGGTGAGCTTGGCGCATATCTAAGTGCCAACGGCCTAAGGGTCTTTTGAGTGTAAAGTAACTCGTAAATTAAAAGATCTAAGTTTTGAACCGTATGTTTAAAGCATACAGAAGAAGAAATAAATAACCTTTAAGTACAGAAGTAACCAAAGCTTCATAAAAAACTAAGTTTATAGAAGATACATTTTTCCCTTTTTTTGCCTTTATTCTTTGTGTGTAACTATTTTTCTTTTTATTCTTGTATGGATTATTTGCCTTTAACTTTCACTAAATATTTTTAAAACGAACTTTTGGACTGAGAGATTTCTTTGACACGCGTCTTACCCGTGCCTGACTTCACCTTACGCCAAGCAGCTACAGTTACAATTTGCTATCTCATTGGACCCTGACATTTGTCATTGTATCCATTAGAGGCTTGCAAATTGGCAGAATTATTTCACTTCAATTGGGATTCTTCCATTTCAGCTTTTTCTTTTTTTGCAGTGGTAATTTTTCCTTTTACTATTTGTTAGGCACTTTGACATGAACACGTACCGCAGATTGTAATATTACGTTTGCTGTTGAAATTTGCTAAAAAGGTTAGGATAGATGGGCTGCAGACAAGAAGTGTCTACCTGGAGTGCTAGACGGCAGGTCAAGGCCTACATGGGATTAAGAGGAGTCCTGTGCTTTATAATGAAGAGCAGACAGGGCTGTAAATTAGTGATGGGGGTCCGGCTCTTTTGGCTCAGCCCCCTTAGAAGAGCCGGCTCTTACGGCTCCCAAATGGCTCTTCATTTAATATCCTAAGGAGCCTTCTATTTTAGCCAAATTTAATGGTTTGGGTGTTGGCATGCAATTTTTGATTCAGTGATTTCACAAAAGCCTTATTTTTATGCATTTTTTTGTTACAAAAATACAGTTACTTTGTTTGACATTTTAATCAAACCTTGAAATGAACAACTCAACACAGAACCACAGCAAACAAATCAAATAAATAACAGCCAAAGTCTTATGTCATTATGACACTTTAGATAAAAGTCTTTAGTGCAGGGTGGCATTTCACAAATACCAGATGCCTCAGCCAGCTCTCATGAACGCTTATCTCTCTGGCTGGAGTCGTTTGTTTTGGAATAAATGTGCTTATTTTGATTTGACTTGCAGAAGACTGTGATGTACCTGCAGTTTTAGACAAGACAGTGGTCACTGCAGTAGATGTACTTGGCCGAAAACAGAATAAGTGGATGGCAGGTGGAGAAGAGAGGGCAAGCTCTCCTCCAGTGGCACGGACGGGTGAGCGGTTCTTAGATGTCTGTGCAGGTTTGCTTTTGACCCTGCTCTGCTCTGACGGATATTTTCATTTAACAGATTCTGCACTCAGCTTTGCAGTCTCCAATATCATTGAAATGCAGCCAGATGCTGCTTCGTTTTTGGTTTTCACTTATTTCTTCACATTTTCCCAACATGCTTGCATTTAAATCTGACACCCCATCTCTGTCACTCTGTGTACCTGGCCTGTACCACTACACTCGCTGTCTTGGAGGCGTTGCTCTCCTTCTTTTACACATAATGGTATGATCCTAGGCTTTCTTTGCAGTTGATTGGCCGCATGGTGTGCCCATCAAAGTAAAATCCCACCCCTGCCTGCATGGATTCTCAGCAGAGCTGACAGAAGCAGCTGAAGATTCGTCTCTCCCTGCCGGGTGTCGGCTCTTCTTGTTCGCTACAAAGAAGGCGGCTCATTCACGAACGACACATCACTACTGGAAACACAAAGGGTGTCCCCATTTACTAAATACAGGAGTGCTGAGAGACCAGAGGCCTCAAGAGGGAGGATGGCTAAACTGACTCTGGGAGGGACCTGAGGACTGCCCAGGAAATAACTCCAGAGATGGTGAGAGTGCGGGAGAAGAGTACTAGAGATGATTGATGCACGTGGCACACTGCCAGACCAGATCTGAAACGCCTGCACAGTGAGGCTGAGGCCCATGGGGCTATGGGGTTTTGATTTGAGTCTTTTACTATTTTTGTATTCTGCAATTGTTAATCCCTCATTAGACTTTATTTTCTATAATAAATGTTTTAATAGCTGATAGGGAACAATGTTTTAGTAACTTTCTTCAGGAAGGGGTGGCAAAGACAGGGACCTGTGTGAAATGGTATTTAAATTAAAACTAGATATCCAAACTATTCTGTAACATTTCAGTAATGCTGATCTTTCAGATAATAAAATAGATCATTACGATAGCAATTGAGAAGAATTCATAATTAATTGCAGAATTGCGGTGTTTGCCATAACTCTTGAGATATTATCAAAAATTCATTTGACGGATCCTCTGAGTGCCTGTTTGTCTTGTATGATTTGGCTCAAAACTAATCAGCACATCGTCATTTCATCACAGGCTTATGTTTTGAGTTTGGTATTTTTCTGTCCAGCTGTTTTAACTCTTGACTGTCCTGAAGAAACTGTGACACACACAGACAGACACACACCCATCATCGAGACATCAATGTTTTAGGTATCAGGAGACGGTGAGATCCGTCAAAACGGAAGATCGAAATTTTTGATGAATCTAAGCGTTTGCTCCTCCCCATAGATGACAGGTTATGGTGGGGCAGGGAGCAAAGCTAAAAGGTACCGGTATGGCTGCTTCTAGAAGCATCTAACTAAAATGTGCTGCTGTACATACAGTAGTAGAAGCTGTTTGAATATTCATTTTCTGCCTGTAAATGTAAGTTTCTTAGAATGACTCGACTTCGTGACATTTGAACTCTCAGATGTCTACTGCTGTGGACTGTTCTTGAAGTGCCTCACAATAATAGAAGGACAGATGACACGCGTGTGACACATCAGGTTGCCTTTACTATGGCTGTTTCTCTACTTAAATACAAGGCGAACTTACTCTCTGGTTTAGCCCATATCTTATTCTTCTTGAGTTTCTCATTCTCGATGGTGCAGGTCACAGACTCGTTTACTGTCACATTCACAGTCAGGATGCTGGTCACACTGTAGAGTCCCCTGCTGTCTTTACTCAGCGTTGTGTTTATTCGCTCGAGTCCACCACGGACACGTTATTCACTGCCCAGTGGACCTTTGGCTCAGGATATCCTCCATCAGACGTACAGTTGAATTTGTATTCACTGTTGTTTACCCCTGAAGGTGTTCTGTTTACAACTGGGTCAGTGAAATGAGCTGCAGAGACAGAAACACATTAAAAGAAGTGAATGTATAATGAGGCACGTCCGTTATCTGCTACTTCATCCCCTACAGTCCGTGACCACAATTTACCTCATTAAACACACCAGACTGGGCAACAGGACATGGGATGAGGAGGCCTCGAGTTTAACTCTACCACTTGGCTGTCAAGGGCTTTCCCCTCACTAGGCTGAGTTTTGTTTATTTCATAGCGTGAGCATTTCATGAAGCAGCTGTACAAACTAAAACAGAAAGGAAATGTTTTACGTAAGAAGCCTCCATTGTTCACTTATCCCTGTTCACCTACACTTTCCAAAAATCAACGGGTGGAGATATGAAGGTCCTCAAAGTTCAACCGCATCTTGTGTGAGTGCATGGCCATTTAGCAACAGAAAAGAAGTCCTGTGGTCATGAAAGTGAAGAAGCCTATCAAAAATCAATGCCTGGCTAAACCTACAACACTCACCTTGCCCAAGGTAACGTATTGAAAGATCACATTTCACAACAGCTCCAGTTTTTTTTTACAAAAACATTAATTGCAGTGGTGAAATGTTATAGTAGGACAAGGCTGATTGAAGGGCATCATAAACAATTAAGAAAATAAATGAGAGAATGCACCCACACGGTGCACCCGATAAAAAGAGATCTTCTCTTCATTCTAGAAGTGACTTGTTACAATGGTGAGCCATAGAATCAGCCACGAAAAGAAGTTTAAATCCTTACTGGCTGCACACTGTCAACAGGCTTTGCTATGTTATTATATACAATCTACATATACACATAATTTAAACATAAAAACTTCAAAATGAAAGGATGTCTGAAAACACAGCCTTTCCCAAAAGGAGATTGCCAGTGCATGCAAAGTGATGTGATTTAAGAAGAGAGCAGAGCTGCACACACCAGCACTGCCTGGGCTGCTCATCTGATGTCCACATGAAATCACACATAACTGTTTAAACACACTAAGCATGGTCGTTATTGGATCTTTGCCTGGCTAAGTGACTCTTTGGTCCTCTCTTTGGATAAACAGAAGCATTGTCACTCTATTGGTGTCTCACAAAAGAAGTAGCTGAATGTATTAAATGTTGCACCATAATGATACTTTAGTGCTTAATCTTGTATTTTTTACTTAGCAGACATTTTCAAAGAAACTTTAGAAAAATTTTGAAGAAAATGAAAACACATGTGTGATGTAGTGTAGGTGGCACATGGCATGGAGGGCATCCCAGCAAGGAGTCGGGAAGATATCTTACCCAAATGGGATGCCCGAGTGGACAGAAAGGCATCCCAGCCGAGAGAGGGAGGATGTCACACATGGACAAGGCTTCACTAATTGATAGATGGACATACTAGCCAGAGAAGAAGGTGGTTCCTTGCCTGGGTGGCCCATCATTGGAGTTAATGTTGACAACTACTTGATGTTTTGGAGGCTCACAACAATAGAAAGGAGGTCTTTGAAGCAGTAGGCCGATGAACTGTGTGATAAGAAAACAAAAATAACCCTGGAGAAATAAACTGCAGGGTCAGTGAGCTGTGAAAGACTCTTCTAAAGGGAAAATAAAGTTAAAATAACAAGGTACACTTGTATTACTGTTATTTATGCAGAAAGAGGTTGTGATAATGTTTTATACTGCACATTAAAAATAATATGAAAAAACCTATAATGTTGTGCTAATTGTGTTTTTCCACTTTTGCAACATTTATGTTTAAACACATAAGAATATCAAATTATGCTAAATGGAAAAATATGTCAATTGATTGCATACACCTTTTTAATTTTACTCGAAACATAAACCATTTGTGAATATTTGCATAAAAAAAGTTTCAGCTTTAAAGAGTAAAACTTTCAAATAGAAGTTACTTAATTAAACAAATGAATATTCCATGTCTATGTTTCCTCAACTCAAATCTCGATGTTCTATTAAATATTATTGTTGGATTTACTAAGTGCTTGGGTCAAGGAACAAACTTAAAGAGGTGAACGTCTCATCCAACAAGTGTGGGGGTTATGTGAGCTGCACGACATCCTTTCATCTGAGCTCGTCTCGTTTTTACTGTAAATCTCATTTCACGACTGTCAAGTTCTCAACTCCTAGAAGACACAGGGATGAGCAGATGGATCAGACTGGCAGGACTCCATGTGTGGCGAGACGAGCTGGTTGCTAACAGGACTCAAATCTGATCCAGTTCACCCTCTTTTATTTGCCTCATAAGTAAATTATAATCATATCTCATTTCAACTGTACTGCTTATCGAGTCTTATGATGATGACGAGTCTTATTGGCTCTCTGTAGACATGGAATGAACTCAACGCTCATCTCTTATTGTTTGCTTTTTGCATCGATGGAGAGTCAGCCACAGCTCCACGCATTGCATGACTTTGTTAAAGACACAGCACTTACCTTCATTCAAGCAGAAAGAAAATCAAGTCACATGCTCATGTAGTGACATTAACTAAATTTGTGTCATTCTTGTGTGCCACTCTTTGAAAACTTTAACACAATCTTTTTTTAATAGAGACATGCTGTGGAACATCACTACACAGGAGCTCATCTTGTTCTTTTATTTCACCTTCCACTCCATAAATCCTCCTCCTTAAGACCATTTTAACATTTTAGCATCACACACAGATTTGAGACGCTCCATCAAAGATCACAAAGCTTGTAGCACACAGGATGTGTTTAAATGCTCAGTCTGCTCACCTGCGACTTGAAGGCAGTGCTTAGACAGAAGTTTGCTGCTGTTATCTCCGATACTGCTGTTGTAGTAATGGCACTTAAACTCCCTCTATCGGTGACTGAGACGTTTGACAGGCTCAGTGAGAAGTTACCACGTGACAGTTTAGACTTGAAGAGCTGCGCTCTGTTTTGAACTGGGGGTCCTGATTTGTCAGATTATCCTCTCCTTTGACAAAGGAATAAACGATGAGACCGTCGTCACCTGCTGTCCACTCGACTGAAATGACTTCTGCCTTTAAGAACTCTTTAGTGTTCAAAGAGCAGGGAATCTGCACCGTGTCTCCAATGTTGGCAGTAAGGCAGTCATCAGCTGAAATGAAAGAAAGAAACTAAAGTCAGAGAGGAGATGAAGGGTTGTGGATTGAAAACAGTTTATATAAAACTGCATTTGAAGGCAAACCATATGAGGGAAAAACCAAATAAAAAATAAAATGGACGATGTGTGGCACGAATTCCAAATACACTACAGACATTCTTACATAGTGGAAATGACAGAGTACAGTATCATCGAACCCTTAAATACACCAACATTGAAAAAAGAGTAACTTTAATTAACCAAAAATATTCAAGGGGTTGGTGAGCAGAACTCAAAATGCAAATGAAGGTAGAAAAAAAAAATGTGTTACCACTCTGGATCCAGCTTTACAGCCCGTGTCTATCTATAAGGTAACTCAGCCCCTCCCTCCAAGTCTGACCATCTCTTTCTCTTTATGTCCAGCTAGTTGATATTTGTCAACATTTGTCATTCTGTCCTTCTGACTCTTCGTGCCTCTTCTACTGAGACAAGTTTAAATACCATCCAGGAGTCTCTTCTAGACATGTTGTAAACTCCAATGCCCCTTTGTCTCACTGAAATGCTGCCTTCAGTTTCCTCTCAAAAACACGAGTCTCATGGCTACGCCTGTCTGCTCTGTTGTAGTCTTATTATGATCACTTCTTGCACGGTGTGCCCTCTAGTGGCAAGGTAATGTTTTTACCTCCACCATTCCCTTCTTGGCCTTGCAGCCTTTCTTGGCCAAAAATCAGAAAACCCCGTAAACTTACAGGTCACCACTTCCAGGTGCCTTCTACAGGTGCTCCTTCACTCTTCCTTTATTTTTTATATTTTTATAAGTATTAACCGATTGATTTAATTATAACTAACATTAATATTAAAATGTGGCCTCTGGTTTTTCACTATTAATTTTTAATTATTTTTTAAATCAAAGATATGCTGCAGTCATTGCAGAAGCGGATCTAAGTGATCAACCTGTTTCAACTGCCTTCTGAATGAGCTGGGAACTTGAAGGCTGTTGTAGGATGAGTGAAGACAATCAGAAGAATACATCTGATAACTCTATGGCTACCGACAAGTATAACATCAGAGAACAGAAGAGAGTCTGAGAATGTAAAGAGGGAACATGAAATGATCCAGTACTCAGCATACAGCACTGTGATTACCACCGCCTGCTATACCTCATCTCAGATGAAAAGAGCAAAGATCTATCTATCTATCTATCTATCTATCTATCTATCTATCTATCTATCTATCTATCTATCTATCTATCTGTCTGTCTGTCTGTCTGTCTATTATATAGTGACTTTCACATCTATCTATCTATCTATCTATCTATCTATCTATCTATCTATCTATCTATCTATCTATCTATCTATCTATCTATTATATAGTGACTTTCACTTCTATCTATCTATCTATCTATCTATCTATCTATCTATCTATCTATCTATCTATCTATCTATCTGTCTGTCTGTCTGTCTGTCTGTCTGTCTGTCTGTCTGTCTGTCTATTATATAGTGCCTTTCACATCTATCTATCTATCTATCTATCTATCTATCTATCTATCTATCTATCTATCTATCTATCTATCTATCTATCTATCTCATCCTTTCCAGCCAGGCTCTTTTTCTGTCCCACATACTTTGGTGCCTTTAGACCTTCTAGAGCTCTCAGCACACTTGTGTCTCACAGTTTTTCCACATATGCATATATCTGACTTCTTCTGCCACAAGTGTAGGTCTGTCTTTTTCTCAGACACATGCTTTGCCCTTTGTCAAGCTGGTTGTACCCTTTGGTCCAGGTAACCTCATGCCAACTGGACATTCCTGCACAAGTGGCACATTCAAACTAACATGACATAAACCTGTCTAATCTAATTAAGAGGTTGTGTAAAGCTATAACAGTATTATATGGGGGAAGGTCCATAGCAACCCATGATGCAGTGCCAATCCGTCCTACAGGCCACTCACACAGAAGAACATGCAGACCCCACACCAAGAGCACCTGGGAATGAAAGATGACCGCAAGTTACAGACTTGCTGGACACGACTGACCTGACTCCCTGGTGCCACTCATTCTCCTCTGTGTCAAGCTGACTTGATGTTTCTGCAGACTCCGTGCTGTGGTCCTGCTCAGTGTCAGTATTTGGACTGCTGGTATTTGATATTTACTGGACCAGGAACAAGTGTAATATGAGTTTTAGAGACTCTTCCTCGAACTGCCACCTACCGTGGTGGAGGGGTTTGCGTGTCCCAATGATCCTAGGAGCTCTGTTGTCCGGGGCTTTATGCCCCTAGTAGGGTCACCCAAGGCAAACTGGTCCTAGGTGAGGGATGAGACAAAGAGCAGTTCAACAGACCTTCCTATGATGAATAAAAAATTTGGACGCCGTTTTCCTCGCCCGGACGCTGGTCACTGGGGCCTCCCTCTGGAGGTCGGGCTCGATGGGCGCCTGGTGCACCCATGGGGCTCGGCCGGGCACAGCTCTAAGAGACAACGTGGGACCCCTTCTCATGGGCTCACCACCTATGGGAGGGGCCAAGGAGGTCAGGTTTAGTGTGAGTTGGTTGGTGGCGAAGGTGGGGACCTTGGCGGTCCAATCCTCGCTACAGAAGCTGGCAGAAGATGTCACCTCTCTGAAGGGGAAGGACCTTGAGCTAATGCCGAGGTCAAGAGGTTCGCTAGATATAGTTGGGCTCACCTCAACGCACAGCTTGGACTCTGGAACCAATCTCCTTGAGAGGGCTGGACTCTCTACTACTGTGGATTGCCACCAGTGAGAGGCGCCGAGCGGGTGTGGGCATACTTATTGCCCCCCAACTTGGAGCCTGTACATTGGGGTTTACCCCAGTGGACGAGAGGGTGCCTCCCTCCGCCTTCGCGCCGAACAGCAGTTTGGAGTATCCACCCTTTTTGGAGTCCCTGGAGGGGGTGCTAGAGGGCATACCTTCTGGGACTCCCTCGTTCTGCTGGGAGACTTCAATGCTCACGTGGGCAATGACAGTGAGACCTGGAAGGGCGTTATTGAATGAATGGTCCCACCAATCTGAACCCGAGCGGTGTTTTGTTATTGGACTTCTGTGCTCGCCACGGATTGTCCATAACGAACACCATGTTCAAGCATAAGGGTGTTCATATGTGCATTTGGCACCAGGACACCCTAGGCCTCAGTTCGATGATCGACTTTGTGGTCGTGTCGTCGGACTTGCGGCCACATGTCTTGGACACTCGGGTGAAGAGAGGGGCGGAGCTGTCAACTGATCACCACCTGGTGGTGAGTTGGCTTCGATGGTGGGGGAAGATGCCGGTCAGACCTGGTAGGCCCAAACATGTTGTGAGGGTCTGCTGGGAATGTCTGGCGGAGTCCCCTGTCAGAATTAGCTTCAACTCCCACCTCCGGCAGAACTTCACCACGCCCCGAGAGAGATGGGGACATTGAGTCCGAATGGGCCATGTTCCGTGCCTCTATTGTTGAGGCAGCTAACCGGAGCTGTGGCCGAAGGTGGTCAATGCCTGTCGTGGTAGCAATCCCGAACCTGTTGGTGGACATCGGGCGGTGAGGGATGCCGTCAAGCTGAAGAAGGAGTCCAACCAGACCATTTTGTCCTGTGGGACTCTGGAGGCAGCTAATAGATACCGACAGGCCAAGCGGAATGCGGCTTCGGTAGTTGCTGAGGCAAAACTCGGGCATGGAAGGAGTTTGGGAGGCCATGGAGAACGACTTTCGGACGGCTTCGAGGAGATTCTGGTCCACCGTCTGGCGTCTTAGGAGGGGGAAGCAGTGCAGTGTCAACACCGTATATGGTGGGGATGGTGCACTGCTGACCTCGACTTGGGACATTGTGGGTCGGTGGGGGAGTATCAAGACCTCCTTAATCCCACTAACATGCCTTCCAAGTAGGAAGCAGAGCCTGGGGACTCTGAAGTGGGCTCTCCCATCTCTGGGGCTGAGGTCACCGAGGTGGTCAAAACTCCTTGGTGGCAGGGCCCCGGGTGGATGAGATACGCCGAGTTCCTCAAGGCTCTGGATGTTGTAGGACTATCTTGGTTGACACGCCTCTGCAACATCGCATGGACATCGGGACAGTGCCTCTGGATTGGCAGACCGGGGTGGTGGTCCCCTCTTTAAATAGGGGCACCGGAGGTGTGTTCCACTACAGAGGGATCACACTCCTCGGCCTCCCTAGAAAAGTCTATTTGGGGTTCTGGAGAGGAGGGTCCGTCAGATAGTCGAACCTCAGATTCAGGAGGAACAGTGTGGTTTTCATCCTGGTCGTGAACAGTGGACCAGCTCTACACCCTTAGCAGAATCTTGGAGGGTGCATGGGAGTTTGCCCAACCAT
>NW_024377533.1:0-13160 GCF_016835505.1 Polypterus senegalus
AAGTCAATTATTATTATTATTATTATTATTATTATTATCCAACCCGCTATATCTAACTAAAGGGTCACGAAGGGCTGCTGGAGCCAATCCCAACCAGCACAGGGCGCAAGGCAGGAAACAAACGCCGGGCTGGGCGCCAGCCCACCGCAGGGCGCACACATCACCCACACACTAGGGACAATTTAGAATTACCCAGCTAACCTGCATGTCTTTGGACTGCGGGAGCAAACCGGAGCACCCGGAGGAAACCCACGCTGACACGGGGAGAACATCCATCCATCCATTTTCTAACCCGCTGAATCCGAAGACAGGGTCACGGGGGTCTGCTGGAGCCAATCCCAGCCAACACAGGGCACAAGGCAGGAACCAATCCTGGGCAGGGTGCCAACCCACCGCAGGACACACACAAACACACCCACACACCAAGCACACACTTAGGGCCAATTTAGAATCGCCAATCCACCTGACCTGCATGTCTTTGGATTGTGGGAGGAAACCGGAGCGCCCGGAGGAAACCCACGCAGACACGGGGAGAACATGCAATTCCTAACTGCGAGGCAGCAGCGCTACCACTGCGCCACCGTGCTGCCCATTATTAATTATTATTATTATTATTATTATTATTATTATTATTATTAAAATTTCGACTAACAGATAAAAAATAACGTATCCTTTGAAAGTCTGTTTAAACGTGCATTAACTCTTTCAGGGCTGATGTCAACTTTTGTCAAAATTCAGGAGAAGAGGACGGTAATCAGCTATAATCTGCAGCAAAACTCGCCTTTACATTTTAGTTTGACTGTCTTTGCTAGAAATAAAGTTACATAGCTTTGTTGATTGAATGTCGATTCCCTACGCATGTGTGAGTAGCGAAGAGCAAACAGCCTCTAAAATGGCACCGACATCTGGCGAGAGTCCAAAGCGAATGTACAAAGCAAAATGCTCCATGGAAGTTTTACGTCATTTCATTGAATAGGACTCTGACTTGTCGGACTCAGAGTTTGATGCAAGTGATCTGGAGATGGATTTCAGAAATGAACGTGAGGTACCAGCATCATCTGATCGCAGCACTGAACATTTTCGGGTAGCTGATGCGCCTACAGCAGCGTTTACCTGGGAGGACCACCGCTTATGATGTCAAGAGGTATAACCGTATTGCATCACACTGCCTCCGCCACCAACCTGCTGTGCGAAGACCGGCAGGCATGCCTGCTGACCATCGAGGTGCCCCCAATGCAGCCACTGCTGCCAGAGATGCCGAACATACGCCAACAGCAGCCACATCACATAGCAACTGACGTTTTATGTTGACTTGTGCGTGAAACCATTCCTTTGTGTGCTTTTCAGAAAACTGAGTTTTTTGGAAAAAATATTCAGCCCTCAAAGAGTTAAAGTGACGCGATTTATTTGTAAAAAAGAACAGTGGGGAGCAGCAATAATAAAGAGAGCAACAATCCACATAAGGGGAGTGAACTGACGCCAGCTTATATGGAGATGTTGGCAAAAAATACATTTTTTTCTGCAAGGCCCAGAGCGCTCTTCATAACAGCACTTGCGCTTTGGTCAGTGGTGTTCTACCTCTCCTCAGCCGTGGTTTGGGTAGTTCAAACCTGGAGTGAGCACAGATATTCGCGAAAGGACACCCAATTTGTCACCAACAAACGCGCAATCCCCTGGCCGCCAGACACTGTTCGGAATAGGACTGCATGTTTACAAGAAGTCCCTGAACATTTAACGCCGCGAGAACTATTTTCGACGCGGGTGAAGACGGGTTTCAAGAGGCACGGAATAGTAACGCGGACAAGCGTTCCGTCCACTGCACTTACAAGGCTAAGTAAGCCTGCAATAACAAAAAAAACTATTTTAGCGTTAAGCATTGCATCATTATTACTACTATCTATCTATCTATCTATGTAGTTGTTTGAAACCATTTATCCATTGGAAGACAGGCAGGTGAAGTGTCAGTAGCGGGATTTGAACCCATGTCCTGCCTCAGCGCTTGATGTTACAGTAAGAGCTGTCGGCAGCTGCACGTTGGGTTGTGAAGGTTAAACATTGCGACGTATTCCTCTTTCGAAATCGCTCTGCAGTATACAGCAAGGATGGGTGTCGTATCACCCTTGCAGAGCGTGTGTTTCTATGTTGATTGCTGATTAATGAGATGATCCAAAGAGTTCATGTCCTCTTGGAGGAAAAGCAAAAAACAAACTGCATGCGCTGTTTCAACACTCCCCTGCCATTGTCGTGCTGTTAGGCTACTAAGTGATTATTCCCCTTCCAACTTCCTATAACTTGACGAACACACACACACACACACAATGGCCGATAGGGACGCCAATCCGCTTACTGCAAAATGTGTGTTTTCACCCAATGGGCTGGCGCCACATTCAGGTGCTTTCTGGGATGGGTTCCCGCTCCCCCCATGATCCTGCTCTGGATAAGTGCGTTTGGAAGGTGGATGGGCAGAATTTAATATGGATACTAAAGCTAATTAAAAAATGAGTTACCAGTGGAATTTCAGAAAAAGAGATCATCTTTGCTTTAAATATATTGTATACTCACAAAAAAAAATCCACCCTTTTCACATTTGAAAACATTTTACAATACTGCTTGCAGATATGTTTATATAAAATAGTTCAGTTTTCTTCATTTCTTAGCTTATACCCGTATACATTCAAATTGGCAGTAAACTAAACGTTGCAATTCATCTGGTTAAAGTTTCACTCCTTCACGGAACCTTAAAATTTGATATTCGTTAAATAAAACGGGAAACGTAGAAAAGTTGTATTTATTTATTTGTTGTTAATAAAATGTGATTTCCTGATCAATATGGGACCAAGATGACGCAGTGTTACCGGACGGACCCCAAGCCCACCAGCCCCTGTGACAAGACAACCTCCGCTATCAACCCGAACCAAGCAATTTTGAAGAGTGCGCCGTACAGTCAAACGCCGACGTTTGTATTGGTATTTAGCAACCACAATTAAATATTGATAAGTATGAAAAAACTTTAATGTACAGTATATAATAAAATATTTTATTTTAGAATACTAATCTGTGTTAATTTAAAAGGCAAAGGACGGGTTATAAAAAGGAAATGCGAAAAAAGGCAGGCCGTTATAAGGGATGACACAGACAAGGAACGGGTCTGGCAGCCAATGAGCTTTTTTTTTTTTTTTAGGGTGTGTGTGTGTGTTTAAGATTCACGTATTGTTCTCACTATGTTGAATAAAGAGACAACACCTGTTGCTAATATACAGTATGTCTCGTGCAAAAAAACACAACAAATATCTCATTACTAGGCTGACCCGCCTTTTAAGGCGACCGACTTTTAAGTTGACAACTTCTTAAGGCAGTTCAATATGTAGATCAATTTGATATTTTATACAAACTAATTAATTTGGTTATATTGCATTTGAGCGGTATTACTTTAATACTCGTAGTTTCTGTTATTTTTGTGATGAAAGTTTAACTTTTTTTCTATATTGAGGTCGCCCTTTTGAACCCCCCCCCTGATATTTACTACGCGGTGAGGCATTTGTACTCCATCAACAAATATTATTTCCAGAGACATAATTTTGTCTATTTTTCCAACGCATCGCGCACAAAAGCAAGGGAACGATGGGAGCACCAGAACTCTGCTCACATCATGTCGCTTCGTACCTCAAGTAGTAAGTCTGTGATAAGCGGAATACCGCTACACTTTCCACTCACGGGACGGAAGGACAATCCCGATCGCTTTTATATAGTAAGAAAGAAGAAGAAGATATCGCACAGTCTGGAGTAGAAAATCATCTTTTACCTGGAAAAACGAAACTACAAATCCCATCGTGCATTGCAAAATGGACGGGGCGTGTGTGAAACTCCGCGCCTGCGTAGCATTCACGGGACGGAAAGACAATCCCGACTGAGCACATGACGCATATTCCTATTAGCAATGTTTCTGCAATGGAAACTCACTCTTTAACGGACTGTCTGGATCCTCTATGTGAAGTTGTTTCTCCGGACTTTGAAAGGTTCTTAATTTGTGGATAAAAAATATTTATAGACATGATATTAACAGATCAAGAAAACCTGAACTGAGCCTGTGGTGTTACATGAGGGTTTTAATAGGAACATTTTTTATTTCACAAAACTGTTAGCATCAGTTCATGGATATTAAGCTGCTATGGATTGAAATAAATGATTTCCTGGAACTTTTACGTCGATGGTTAATATTTTGGGACGCAATAACGGATCCCCAAGGACATTGCTGTGAAGAACCAGTTTGACGTGTTTATTTTTAAGCTGGCGCATACGACGCAACTTACAGGCAGAACTCATTTGTGTTGGGAAGAACGTCCTTTGTATTAAGAGCTTGTCATTAAAAAACTCAGCAGCCTTTACAAGCATTACACTCGGTAATAAAACACAAAAACCCCCACTGCAAAACGACCCAACACTAATCGGTATAATGAGACCGGTTGTTGGGCTAGAAAAGTCTTACTACTTCAGTACACGTAATTACAACTTCACTCCTTATACGAGGAAAATTCAGTTTCCGCTCTTTTTTAAACTCTGTTTATTAAGAATGTCAAAGACAAATGTCATCACTTTTCTACATGTTCAGGATGCAAATTTCCCAGCGTCGTACCAACTTTTTAATGCTCAATTACTCCTACCGCCTTCACCGTTTCCAACGAAAAGTGCGGAAAGTTTTTGAACGTCCTTCGTATTTCTTTTTGAAATTCAATATTAGAATATTATAAATGAGAAATGAGTTTGGGCAGATCCTGACCGGTTTTGTATCACAGGTATGATTAAAGGGGTGTTACATTATATATGCAGAAAAACAGTCAGCGATAAATGACCTCTACAGTGTTAACGTGCGAATGAATGGAAGGAATGATTTCGGATGTACACTAGTCTTTCATTTAACTCTAAATATATTGCTATGAACGCTTATCCAGATATTACTTTGTAAGTTTATACACAAGCGGAATAAGTGAGTGATGCTGAAGGGGAGCCTGTGGCGCAAGCTGTATGCTTTCTAAATGATCTGTAACACTTTACGGTGTATGTTTTGTTCAAGTTTTTTGAAAAATAACATTTATTATGTGTATTATTTACAATGGGTAAAGTTAACACTCATAAATCATATAGTTCAAGTATGTGCCTTCTTTCAACACCTTTGAGGTGGAATTTATATATTTCAAGTTTGAAAAGGTGTGAAAAAATGAAAACACAAAGAAAGCTTTTGAAATGAATTATGTTATATCCATTGTTCAAATGTATCTATAACTCTTATCTTTTGATGCAATTAATGTATGTGCTCTAACCACCAAAAGGTCATGCGAAAAAATAATTTCCCTCGGGATTAACAAAGTATTTCAAATTAAATAATAATAATAACAATAAATAATAATAATAATGGGCAGCACGGTGGCGCAGTGGTAGCGCTGCTGCCTCGCAGTTAGAATTGCATGTTCTCCCGTGTCAGCGTGGGTTTCCTCCGGTGCTCGGTTTGCTCCCGCAGTCCAAAGACATGCAGGTTAGCTGGGTGATTCTAAATTGTCCCTAGTGTGTGGGTGATGTGTGCCCTGCGGTGGACTGGCGCCCAGCCCGGCGTTTGTTTCCTGCCTTGTGCCCTGTGCTGACTGGGATTGGCTCCAGCAGCCCTTCGTGACCCTTTAGTTAGATATAGTGGGTTGGATAATAACAATAATAACAATAATAATAATAACAACAACAACAACAACAACAATAATAATAATAATAATAATAATAATAATAATAATAATTGACTTTTGAAATACAGTACGTGGTGATCGATTTTCCTGTTATCGACAGTCTGCTTTTCTGACTTGGACACTGGCGAGGAGCCCAACAAAGAAAGTACTTTAAACTCATTCATTAAATGTCAAATAACGAAGGGTTCCGGGAAACACACACAGAACTCCCTCCTTCTTTACCCACGTCGTTTGTTAGCCCGTTCGTTATTCACTACGATTGATCGTTTTCTGGAAACGCACCCCGGATTGGCAAAATACCAATGGAGTGATGTTGGATTCTGCTATATAGAATAACACAGACTAAATTCGGGTTTTCTTGATTTTGCTTTATCCTATACAGTAGCTTACTCAACATTACTCAACAGTTACCAGTAAAGCGCCAGCACAGAACCAGTACTAAAAGTGCATAACTTACATTATAAATTTATATTTCAACATCAAGCTATTATTATTATTATTATTATTATTACTGTTGGTGATGTTGGTGTTGCTGTGTGTTTATTTATTACTCCTCTTTTTTCCACCTCTCGTAGGTCGATTGTTAGCCCGTCGTTTTTTGGAAAAATAACATTTATTATGTGTATTATTTACAATGGGTAAAGTTAACACTCATAAATCATAATAGTTCAAGTATGTGCCTTCTTTCAACACCTTTGAGGTGGAATTTATATATTTCAAGTTTGAAAAGGTGTGAAAAAATGAAAAGACAAAGAAAGCTTTTGAAATTAATTATGTTATATCCATTGTTCAAATGTATCTTTAACTCTTATCTTTTGATGCAATTAATGTATGTGCTCTAACCACCAAAAGGTCATGCGAAAAAATAATTTCCCCTCGGGGATTAACAAAGTATTTCAAATTATAATAATAATAATAATAATAATAATAATAATAATAATAATGCCACTCTACAAAGCTTTGCAACATACAAACAAAAATTTCACAAAAATGAAAGAATTTAATTTTCTAGAAAATTAAATTCTTTCATTTTTGTATGTTGCAAAGCTTTGTAGAATTACTTAGATAAATAAAGTTAAATAATAGCAATTAAAAACTGTTATACCCAGCTTACTCAACTGCCCAACTAGCACCTATCCTAAAATCTGTACAATAAATAAATAAACTCTAAAATAGATAGAATTAGTTGTCCTAAAGGAGCCATGTGGTTCCTCAGGGCGATGCCATAAAATCATTTTGTCCCCAAAAGAACCATCGGTTAAGTCTTCTGCATTATTTTACACCAACATTAACAAGTCAAGTTTCAGATTCGGTTTCAGTTTCCTAACCCAATTCTGTTTAACTACTTCTACTGAATTATGTTGGACCAACATTTTTTTATTCTGAAAGAAAGCAAAAAAAATTGCAGAAAAATCCTTTCCATAATTTAATGAAGTTCTGCTAAAGATGTATTCATTTGAGTAAATGTACACTGATGGTTCCAGAAAGACTATTTATTTACATCAATAACAGGATTCATAAACATGATAGTTAAATCTCATGGGCTCCTGATCAGGGGGGCGTAGCACAGAATTTGTAACAAGGTCCCTACAATAAATCCCCCATTTAACGTTCCCATATTTCGCATTTTTGGAAGCTGCTGTTCTCTTGTCTGCAGACGCACCCATCTTATAAGGCTATGCGTTCCCACACGTGACTCGATCTGATTATTTGTTTGTTTGTTTTGTTCATTTGTTTCATTTATTGAAGTTGAGATACATTTTGCGACTGACCAAAATGTCTATACCCCGAATGTGACAACATTAATAAAACGATTTTGTCAGCCTGAAAGACGCCGGCTGCTGTTCTCTCTCTTGTGTTGTTTCAGTGCAGGACGAGTGCGAATCCGTTGGCTTGTGATCGTAACGAAGAGAATCAGGAAACAACACGCCAGAGCTGTTGGTTTGAGCGCATTTATCCCGGCTGGTGGCGAAGGACAAGTGGCTCGAAGGATAGGAGACTGCGATGTGGACAGTGAGAGCAGAGGAAATGCTGTCTGAAAAGTTCTGATTCCATGAGATTTTTGGCTGATCGTGCGTCTCTAAAATCAGATCTTTGTGAAACTGAGCTGCTGTGTGAATTAGAGCCTTTCTATGGTTTCAGTTTCAAGGTTGCTCTCAACAACACTCAACTAATAACAGTCGAAAACAACAGAAATTACCATAATAATTCAACAGATGAAACAAACCAGGACACTTCAAACTGGATGATAGCTATTATTTCTAAAAAAAAGTCAAAATATATGTGACAGGTGTCTGGTCACACTTACAGGAAATCTAACTTAGACACCATCCAAACTATCCAACTTCGCCACTCAGTTTTATCAAAAGACTGGGCACTCCTGAAATTTACCAATAATAGCACACTGGTTTCTTTAAATTGGGCGGTGAGTAAACACTCAATGAAAGACACAACAGTAACTTCAGGAAAAGCAACAGTAACTTCTATTACACAAGACAATAATAAGTACATGGAAAAGATAAATGAACATAAACAAAACCTAACACTATCAAGAACGAATTTCCTTTTTTTAAAAAAGGAAAACACACAGTCCACACTCTAAAGTCCGTCAAAAACAGAATCGGAGGATACAACCTTTAGTGGTGCAGAGTCCAGTTTGCGCACTGTGTAACCCTAACAATTAATCGTCTAACTGTCTACCGATGCACACTGTTCACCAGACACTCATTACCCAACAGAAGTTGTGTCAAATCATTGAATCCCTGTCAGTGTCTCTTCATCATTCCTTTTTTTTTTTCACTCTGGGCTCTTTGTATTGCCGTCACCTCGGCACGCCTCATTTCTCGTCTGTCAGCTTTGCTTGGTCCTTTCATGCGGCTTCCCTCTCTCGCTGAACCCACAACCAGCATCTCCCTTGTGCAGCTGTCTCTTCCTCCCTGGAAGTAAGTGTTGCCGTCCTTGTGCCTCACGTCGTGCCAGCCAGGTACCCTCGTCTGCCAACGAGCCCCTGTGCTCTGTCTGAGTGCCTTGGCAGCGTTCTCAGTGGACCGTCCCTCCTGCCTTCTCCTGCCCAGGAGTTTAAATCTCCTTCAGTCCTTGTCATTATCAGTTCTGGACAATCAGATTAAACAATGGCACATCTACATTTCCTGGGTTTAACAATTAATGAAAACACAAGTTAACAAAATGTATTGTTACCATTCATTAATAAGTACAGATATGCTGATTCGAAACCAGTAGCGTCAGACATGTAATATCAAGTCAGGTAAATGCACACAACCTCCAAGGGAGGAGCAGGTCTATTATCACAACTTTGTATTGTTTGCATACTCAACCAACCAGACTTCAAAGCGTGACTCCTTTGCCAGACAGCAATACCAACAGACACAATCAGTAACTGGATTATCCAGGAAATCGAAAAACAAGGTCCCCTTCTGACATATCTATACTAATAAAAGGCAAAGCACTCACTCACTCACTCACTCATCCACTCACTCACTCACTCACTCACTCACTCACTCACCACTCACCACTCACTCTCATCACTAATTCTCCAACTTCCGTGTGGGTGGAAGGCTGAAATTTGGCAGGTTCATTCCTTACAGCTTCCTTACAAAAGTTGGGCAGGTTTTATATCGAAATTCTACGCGTAATGGTCATAACTGGAAGCAGTTTTTCTCCATTTACTGTAATGGAGATGAGCTTCAACGCCGTGGAGTTTCGTGTGACATCATCACGCCTCCCACGTAATCACGCAGTACATAGAAAACCAGGAAGACCTCCAAAAAGCGCTGAAGAAAACATGCATTATATAATTGAGAAGGCAGCGAAACAATAAGAAGCGCGCGAGTGACATATACAACCATATTCATGAGTTCTGCTACTTCGGAAACAAAGCACGATGTAAACCTACACTTTAAATTAAGTTCATAGACAGGCTGCGCTGGCGTTTGTAATTTAGTGCCTGCCCATATAAGGCCGTCCGTCAGCGGCAATCCAATAGCAAACTCCACTAAATATTCACGGGTGAAGGACTGTGCTTATGGAGAGGAAGATGAGATGGTCAGGGTGGTGTTTGACACAAACTCAGCGAACTGCGAGAGAAAGTTTTAAGTGCCAGGACTAAGGTAACATTAAATACAGCCATGGACATAGCCGCAGATGGCACCAGCACAGCTGGGAACCTTCGATGCATGTACACGAGTGGCTCCGTGAACTGGCGCAGTGCACAGATAAAAGCAACAGTTCCAAAGAGCTGAACAAAACCAATTACACAATTGAAAAGGCAGCAAAAATATGAGCGTCTGATACATACAAGCATATTCATAAATCCAGCTACTGCGGAAACAAAGCACACGTTGGAAAAAGTCAATGTCCGCTAAAGGAAGACAGTGTAAAAAACCCGTGCATGCAGTGTGTCAGGTCTCAGATAAAGAAGAAGGCGAGCTGTTTATTGATGCAGTAAACGAATCGATGAATGAAACCTGTCATCTTTACAGCGATTGACAAACACGGAATGTAACTTGAACACAACACATCCTACAAATACGAACCTGATTGAAAGAAATAATGATAATCAAATCCTTGATGACAGCAACACTCAGTAACACTCACAAAACAAATACTGTATATTGACAGTCATGTTACGTTATTTTTAAAATGTTCCCTTTTCTTTTCTAGCTTTTTAACACACTACTTCTCTGCTGGGATATATATATATATATATATATCCCCATCTACATACAATAATAATGGATACTTTATTAGCCATCAATGATTGTTTTGGTAAAGCCATACTCAGTGTATTCATTAGATGAACGGTAAAAAGTAAGAAGCGAGGGGAGGATGACTTATTGAGGCATGCAGGCTGTAGTGCGGCAACTCTATCTGAATTGCGCGATCACATTTGAAAAAATATATCTTTTCAAGTTCTATTTAGTCCATATGTGTCAAACTCAAGGGCCGGGCCACATCCGACCAGTGTAATTATATCCGACCCTGAGATCATTTTATATACTGTATTATTGTTATTAATGGCCCGGTATATGAAGCGCTGGTAACACAATAAACTACAGATCCCATAATGCAGCGCTTCAGCTGCCTTGCCTAACACTTACCGCGTTAATCAAGTCTAGCTTATGATGCTGCAAGTTATCGCGAAGCTAGCTCACACGATGCTGAAGAGAAAAGTTGATTCTGAAAATAGAGCCTTTAAAAAACGATGGGAGGCGGAGTATATGTTTACTGAACCCGTGTGTCTCATTTGTGGAGCTAATGTGGCTGTAATTACAGAATTTAATCTAAGAGCGGCACTATGAGACAAAACATCAGGGTAACCTGAATGCAATGCAGAAGATACAGAAAGCAGAATAATTAAATAAGAATCTGACACTTCAGCGGACGTTTTACCCGTGCACAATCACAAAGTGATTTCAAGTGAAGCTGCTTTTATGGGAGACACAAATGCACCAGTGCACTTGCCCCACTTTCCCTGTTGCCAAGTAATGTTAAACCAAGTCGTCACTACGGTGTTCCCAAATACGCACTTTGCTGATAAACTGAGCGCACTGAGTTTGCCACGCTTTGGTGACTTTGAAGAACAAAAAGTCCGCCTACATGCGGCTCGAACCTTGTGCATGTTTGGTAGCACATATCTGTGTGAGAAGCTCTTCTCAGTGATAAAGACTAACAAAACAGCACACAGGAGTCGCCTCACTGATGAGCACCTGCAATCCATCCTGAGAATCTCCACAACACAGAACCTCACACCAAACAGAAACGAACCTTGTGCCAAAAAAGATGCCAGGAGGCCCAGCTCTAAAATGACATATGAGCAAAGACAACTGAATGATTTGATTTGTTATTGCTGAAAGGAACACATTTTATTTATATTTCCAGGTTTTGTTATGCAGCATGTTCATATTTGAATTTGTATAATTTTGACAGGATATATTTTTATGGAGAGCAAAATCTTTTGGGATATTTAAAATCTAAGTTTATTTTTTATATAAAATTACATAAGAGTAAAGAAATTTGAATGTTTGTTCTTTTAACGCTTACTTTATTTCTAACTTGTATAATTTAGACAGGATATATTTTTATGGAGAGCAAAATATTATAAGTTGTTTAAGGTTTGAGTTGATTTATTCAGGAATAATATTCCTGTCTGTTTTACCATTCCTACCAAAGATATTTCTGTCGACTAAATAAAAATTCCTTCTATTTAAAATTTAAATAGAACTTGAACAAATATGATAGTTCATAATATCCACGCAGACTTGCACGTAAGAGCTGGAGTTATCCGTTTTAACAAAGGTATTGCACTGATACTAAATAGCTGTGTGTGTATATATGTAGATATGTATGTATATGTATATATATGTTTATATATGTGTGTGTGTATGTATATATATATATGTATTTGTGTGTATATATATGTGTGTATGTATGTATGTGTGTATGTATATATATGTGTATATATATATATATATATGATATATATGACAGCAACACTCATCACTCACAACAGTGACAAAACAATTACATTGACAATCATATTCGTTATTTTCAAAATGTTTCCTTTTCTTTTTAATTGCTTCTTTAACACTACTTCTCCGCTCTTGAGCCTTGGTATTTTACTAGTATACCAATAAAACCAACTCTAAACACAATGAGCAGAACATGGAAATGTAGATGTGCCATTGTTTAAATCTATGTCCAGATAATGGCAGGGGACTGAAGGAGATTTAAACTCCTGGGCAGGAGAAGGCATTAGGGAATTTCTTTTCTAGGATATAAAAAGAGAACAGGTTTACTTTAGATATTCTGCCAAAATCCAAATCAGTTGACTGAGTTGTAAAGAGACGTCACATTCTCTCTACTTACAAGAATTAAGAATAAAAGTATTTTACTTTAATTGGGTTTAAGTTTTTCCATTGTTTTCCGACTTCAGCTCACAGTTTTGCGTAGCGTGGGACAGAGCGCAAGCGACTCCTTGAGCTGGATCATCCAGAGGACGGTAAAGGACTGACACGGCCGGGTCGGAAGGACCAGATCCGGAAAAAGTTAGGACTGGCCTGCCTCGAGGCGACTCCTGCATGGGAATCCTTGACCTCCTCTGATTCTTCCTGAAAGTCGGGTAAACTGCAGAACTTCCAGGCGGGAGGAAAAATTCTTGGTGAGTAGACCGAGGGAGTCAACACGGGGAAAGAAACCAGGCAGTGGTGGACCCGGAATGTATAGATAAGCTCCGGAACTAAAACAGTGTAAAGATTATGAATGTAAGGACATGAGTTAGTACACTCCCTAGGAAATGAAGAAGAAGTCTTAGGGCTTAAAAGTAAAAATAAAGGAAGGGAGTGGGAAGAAAGATAAATAACTGAACATTTCATGATCGGGAAAAGCACTTTGCGGGAGCGAACTTTCCCCGCA
>NW_024377534.1:0-32403 GCF_016835505.1 Polypterus senegalus
ACTGAGAGAGTGCTGGGAAATAAAAGAGTGTGAGAAGAAGAGAAGGGAGGAAATGATGAGAATTACAACACAATTATATCTTAGACACGCTGGACTGAGTGGATCTTTATTCAGAGTGAATACGCTTGACACGAGTGTTTGTAGAAAACGAGTTTATCTAACACAGTGGGACATTCTTTATATTGAGGGCTGTGCTGTGCACCAGGAGCAGAGAGGAGATTTGATCTGAGAAACTAAGATTTTTAAGAGAGCAGTAGTTTATGGTGACACTTATTTTAAAACAGTGTAGACAAAGTGACCAACCTGAGTGCTTATTGGAGTTTTCAAAAGGCTTTGGACTTTATGATTTTGCTTTTCTTTGTTGAAAGTTACAGCAGACTCCAGCACAGCAGGTGGCGCTAATCCACTCTATGTTCTCCTACCAACTGGGCTGGGGATTTTTTTCAATTAAATCATTGAATTAAATTTAAGTTTTAAAGCACAATTCAAACATGAAAATCACAAGTTTTATGTATTTATTTCTTTGAAAACCAAATACTGCATTCATACAATCACCATAGTTTGGTCAGCTGGTTACTTGTGATAATTCAAAACATATTAATGCAAAGAATATGATGATGCCAAACAAACTGAAGTAAAATGTGCAAAAAGACCCCAGCAGTTCAAAGTGTCAGCAGGTGAATTTTATCTCAGCAGTTAAAGCAGAAGAGCAGAACGGAACAAATGTGAGAAGATAAAGCCTGTCCTCCATGACAGCTCAGGGGTCTTCTCCTAACTGCTTCAGCACACACTGCACAAGGCGCCTCCATGTTATAAAGCAGGAAGAGAGAGGCTTTGTCTGGGGTTGCATGGGACTGGAGAATGTGCCAGAGGCATCCATCATGCCTTCCTGAACTAAAGCAGTGGGAGAACAACGGTGGAGTGTCACACTCTAAGTCCATCTGTCCACGCTCTGATTATTGTCAGGCTGTCCTGGTGAAGCCCACCTTCACGCTGAGGTCTCACAGTCCATCATCCAGGCCCTCAATAATTGGACTCTCATCCCAGTTCCACTCTCTTCTATTTTCCAGTTGTGTTTGGTGTCCTCATTCACTCCATTTCTTGAACCCATTTAGACCAGTTGAAGGTCACTGGGTACTGGAGCCAACTCTGGGTGGAGTCTGTACAGTCACAAACAGAATATGACGTGAATTGTGTGCAAATGAGGCAGTGAACAAGGAGCAGACACAGGTTCAAACAATACCACATGATGTTGAGGAGCAGTAGGTTTATGAGGTTTCTGTTCAGACCACCATCAGCTTGACCTGTGATGGCCTGGTACCTGTCCAGAATTTGTCACCAATGCCAGGACTGGCCTCACTCTCCATTGATCACAACATTCTTAGAAATCGCCTTAGTCAATGGGTGGGCCTCTCTGGCACGGTCTTAAATTGGTTTGAATCCTACCTAACAGGGAGAAAATTTTTTGTTAGTTGTGGTAATTACAACTCGAAGACACATGATATCCGATATGGTGTTCCACAAGGCTCTATCCTGGGTCCGCTGTTATTCTCAATCTACATGCTTCCGTTAGGTCAGATTATCTCAGGGCACAACGTGAGCTACCACAGCTATGCTGATGACACACAGCTGTACTTATCAATAGCACCTGATGACCCCGATTCTATTGATTCACTAACAAAATGTCTGACTAGTATAGAATGGATGAATAGTAATTTTCTCAAGTTAAATAAAGAGAAAACTGAAATCTTAGTGATTGGCAATAATGGATACAATGAGGCTATTAGAAATAAACTGGATACATTAGGATTAAAAGTCAAGACGGAGGTAAAAGCTTAGGGGTAACTGCTGACTGTAATCTGAATTTTAAATCGCATATTAATCAGATCACTAGGACAGCATTTTTTCACTTAAGAAACATAAGTAAAGTTAGACCTCTTATATCACTGAAAGATGCTGAGAAATTAGTTCACGCGTTTGTTTTCAGTCGACTAGATTACTGTAACGCACTCCTCTCAGGACTACCCAAAAAAGACATAAATCGTTTGCAACGAGTGCAGAATGCAGCTGCTAGAATCCTAACCAGGAAAAGAAAATCTGAACACATTTCTCCAGTTTTGATGTCACTACACTGGTTACCTGTGTCATTCAGGATTGACTTTAAAATTCTGCTTATGGTTTATAAAGCCTTAAATAATCTCGCCCCATCGTATATATCAGAATGTCTGACACCTTATATTCCAAATCGTAACCTCAGATCCTCAAATGAGTGTCTCCTTAGAATTCCAAGAACAAAACTTAAAAGAAGTGGTGAGGCGGCCTTCTGCTGTTATGCACCTAAAATCTGGAATAGCCTGCCAATAGAAATTCGCCAGGCTAATACAGTAGAGCAGTTTAAAACACTGCTGAAAACACATTACTTTAACATGGCCTTTCTGTAACTTCAATTTAACTTAATTTAACTTAATCCTGATACTCTATATGTTCAATTTCCTCATAATAACTATTCATGGTGGCTCTAAAATCTGTACTGACCCCTACTCTCTCTTCTGTTTCTTTTTCGGTATCTTTGTGGTGGTGACCTGTGCCACCTCCACCTACTCAAAGCTCCATGATGCTCCAACAACGATGGGTGGATTTAAAGGCAGAACTCTACGTGACCATCTTCATCAAGCCCTTCCGTGAGAACCCTAAATCCAAAGAGGACTGTTTCATTTATGTTAGGTAGAATGCCCAGAGGGGACTGGGCGGTCTCATGGTCTGGAATCCCTACAGATTTTATTTTTCTCCAGCCGTCTGGAGTTTTTTTGTTTTTCTGTTCACCCTGGCCATTGGACCTTACTCTTATTCTATGTTAATTAATGTTGACTTTATTTTATTTTCTTACTGTGTCTTTTATTTTTCTATTCTTTATTATGTAAAGCACTTTGAGCTACTATTTGTATGAAAATCTGCTATATAAATAAATGTTGTTGTTGTTATCACCCTACAATTGGACTGTCCACCCGTGTTTGCTCCTGCTGCTCCCTTCGATGGGCTTTGTGACCCCACTGGTTTCAGATGACAATTCTCACTGTGGTCCTCTAGCTGGTGAGACTCAGGGGTCTCCGTTGTGATCTTATGGAGTTTGGTAAACAGTTCAGGGTCACAGGGTAGAGAAACACAAGTGAGTTTAAAGAAGAAGCACACAGGCTAAGAAGAAGACATGGAGAGGTTATTAAATGTGAAGAACAGCTGAGGGGATTATAAAAGAATAAAGAGAAGAATTTAGATGGAGTGGACAGGGGCACCATCACTGGGGTAAGTTGATCAGCATGTCCAGTCATCTCATGTGTCGATATTCACTTTTTGTCCAGTCTTGTAGATCTCCTCCGTAGTGACCTCAGGTTCTTCCTCTTACTCCAGCTGATCTCATTACACTGCAGCCTGTGAAGGACACAAGTTTGAGTCAAAAACATATGGGGACCCCACCTCACACACTGTACCATCACAGTGACATGCCCACTTAGGTCAACTTCCCAGAATTCTCCTCTGTTTCCCTAATTCACATGACATGTGTGTTGGCCTACAGGTCACTGTCCTCTGAAGGCCTTTCGGTTTCATCTCATCTCAGTGAAGGTCTTCTAGTCAGGCCAGGGGTCCTCCGTGGCTCCTGCTGACAGTTTTATTTTTTATTCTCCTTCATTGTTTTTATAACATTGTTCTGTTCGTTTATTATTTGTTTAATTCTGTATTATCTGTTATTTTTATTCTTTTCAGTTACTATTGAGTATCTCTGTGTGTGTCTTGGTTCTCTCACATTCCTTGTATTTTGTGGTTTGATACCAAGCGCAGGACCACCTGCCCCCAAATCTCTAAAGGCTGTGGCTCATTTGACTGCGCTCTGGTGATTGGTGGTCTTTGTGAGTATTTTGCATTTTGTTTTAATTCTGATTATTGTCTTTGAACCTTTGGCTCTTGAGTTCAGATTCTCTCACAGTTTGTGCTTTTGAATGTTGTTAGCTTTGGATTGCCCTTGGCAGCCCCTTTGGCTCTTTGTTAATAAACCTCGTCTATTATGAAGACCACTTGTGGACTTGTCTCTGCTCCAGCTGGAGTTTTCACGGTTCTCCCTCTGGTCAGACTCACTTCACGCCTCTGAGACTCTTTTTGATTTTATTTTGAATTTAAAAGCCTGAGCTCCTTTCTGAGGCCTAGTCAGGCCTGAAGCCTCCTGCTTGCCTGAGGTGGGCCTGCCTGGAGTGACATTTGTTTGGTGGGCTATTCTAGAGGCCTCACACCTTTGTTATATTTTACTAGTAGAGCAATCGCAATAGAAGGTGGTCTGTCCAAGTGACATGGTGTGGACCCCTCTGTGGTCACTTTCTGTGTCCTGCTCTCTTCATTAATGTTCAGTCTCTATATTATTTTCTATCCCAATCCTCCTCACTCTCCTGTCTTCTCTCATTTTCTGTCCTCTTGTTGCTTCTTCTTGTCCCTTCACCACCCTGTCCACTGACATTGGCTCTTCTCTGTCTTGTTAGTTCCAAGTGACCCCAAAACCCTGTCCACCCTCTCCTCCTGTGCACTCTGCCTGCTGTCCTGATCCTGTCACCTCTCCTCCCTTTCTTTGTCCTTCTCGTCCCACTGCCTGTCCTTCTCCTTCCTTCAGTCAGTCCATGTGGTGTCCCAGAGGTGTGACCAGAACATCATGTGTGGGTGGGCATTTGGCTTGTACTTGGGGCAAAAACATCCATCCCTCCCCATTTTTGTACGGGGGTCAAATAATAATAACAACATAGTTTTATCTATACTAATAAAAGGCAAAGCCCTCACTGATTGACTGACTGACTGACTGACTGACTGACTGACTCACTGACTGACTCACTGACTCATCACTAATTCTCCAACTTCCCGTGTAGGTAGAAGGCTGAAATTTGGCAGGTTCATTCCTTACAGCTTCCTTACAAAAGTTGGGCAGGTTTCATTTCAAAATTCTACGCATAATGGTCATAACTGGAAGCTATTTTTCTCCATATAATGTAATGAAGTTGAGCTGGATGGCCGTGGGGGGCGGAGTTTCGTGTGACATCATCACGCCTCCTACGTAAGTACGTAGAGAACAAGGAAGACCTGCAAACAGCTGAGCAAAAACGCCATTTCACAATTGAGAAGGCAGAAAAGATTATGAAGCAAGTGATGCATACAAGCGTATTCATAAATACAAGCATATTCATAAGTACAGCTACTGCGAAACAAAGCACAGCGTGAACCGTAAGTTTACATTAAGTTTATAGACACACTCCCGCTGCCGTTTGTCATGCCTACTGACGAATGACGGTATTCGCGACATACAAGTTTACTAAGAAGACACGAGGTATAAACGAGACTTTGGATCACTTTGTAACGGAGTTAAAATTGCTGTAGCAAGAAACTTTTAAGTGCCGGGTCTTAGCTAACATTACATAAACACATCCTCCAAATACGAACCTAATTGCAAGAAATAATGATGATCAAATCCTTGATGAAGGGCAACACTCATAACGGTCACAAAACTATTACTTTGACAATCATGTTACGTTATTTTTAAAATGTTTCCTTTTCTTAGCACAAGCACAGCTGAGAAGCTTCGATGCATGTACTCCATAACGCGTTAAAAAATAACGCATTTAATCACACTTTCAATTTCAAGCAAAGGGGAACTTTTGTCAATGCATGATTTCCTGGTACATCGATTACATTCATGCACACATCACAGCTACAAAATGTTAGAGTCGGAATGAAGCACGCTCCTACGACTGATCGGAGGCAAATTTCATTTGAAAAGACTACTTGACAGAAGCCTTCATAAAAGCATGGTTTTGTGCACACTGAAAAGCAAGCAAGATTAGATGCATTACAGAAAGCGGACTTTGTGGCTCTTACTGGGGATCATTGGACGTCCGTGACCGTTAGTAATTCTATCCATCCATCCATTTTCAAACCCGCTGAATCCGAACACAGGGTCACGGGGTCTGCTGGAGCCAATCCCAGCCAACACAGGGCACAAGGCAAGAACCAATCCTGGGCAGGGTGCCAACCCACCGCAGGACGCACACAAACACACCCACACACCAAGCACACACTAGGGCCAATTTAGAATTGCCAATCCACCTAACCTGCATGTCTTTGGATCGTGGGAGGAAACCGAGTGCCGGAGGAAACCCACGCAAACACGGGAGAACATGCAAACTCCACGCAGGGAGGACCCGGAAGCGAACCCGGTCTCCTAACTCGAGGCAGCAGAGCTACCACTGCTCCACCGTGCGCCCTTAGTAATTCTAATTACACCTAATTAAAAAAATGTTCAATGATCACACTGTTTTAGCCTAATGTACAAAATTATTTTAGTTTAAAGGTGAAGCTGGTCAAATTACCTTTTATGTTTCTGCCTTATTTTTTAAGAAGAAAACCTGCACTTTATGTTGAAATTTTTCAATACCATTCTGAAAATGTACTTAAAGTACTTAAACTACCACTTTATTTTTAAGTCTGCCCAATTTTAACCAGGGATGATATTTTTTCTGTTTTGAATTGAAATGCAGTTTAAAAGCATTTTTTCAGAAATTAAAAGAGCTTCAGCTTACAATATTCATGTCCATGTCTATTATTTGATTCTCTCGCCCACTAAAACCCTTTTAAATTAAAAAAACCATTTGCGATTTGGGGCAAATTTTCATGTGTGATTACATACGATTAATCAAGATTAATTATTACACAGCCTCTAATTATTTACATAAATTTTTTAATCGAGTCCCACCTAATATATATATGTATATATATATATATATATATATATATATATATATATATATACTGTATATATATAATGTGTATATATATATAATGTATATATATATATGTATATATATGTGTATATATATGTTTATATGTGTGTGTGTGTATATATATATATATATATATATATATATATGCCAGCAACACTCATGACAATGACAACACAATTACATTGTCAATCATGTTACGTTATTATTAAAATGTTTCCTTTTCTTTTCATTACTTCTTTAACACACTACTTCTCCGCTATGCTGGTATTCTGCTAGTATAACATATAAAAGCAAAAATTGTGGCATAAATCATAACCTATTGCTCAATAAAATTAACAGAGGCAATGGAACCTGTATTATTATTTTTGTGAACAAATATAGAACTACATCTACAAGGTAAATATCAATAAAGTCAAATGTATACAACATATGAAGGCAAGATCAGAAACGTGGTTCATTATAGTCATTAGGGAGGCTATAGGATATCAGTTTCCAGTGTTTAACCTGGATATTATCTACAGGACCAGTCTGCAGTTACTCTTGGCAAATTCTGAAATAAATTCATTCATGTCTAGATTTTCTGTGATGTTTTCTCTTGTACAAGAATGACTAAATTTCTCTTCCTTGAATGCAGCATTGTTTGGCGGAGTAGAGTGAGAATGTGGTTCAAAGCAGAGAAAGAGCTTTGCATGCAGCTGAAGACACACCAATGATGAGTGCTGTGACACATAGTGAATGTAACATAGTGAAGGCCTCTCATTACTGCTGAATGCATTTGCATGCTTTAGAGAGATTAGCATCAGCTGGCAGTTTATAGATTAACATGGCTTTTGCCACAGCAATTTCATTTTGCAAGCTCATGCTGTTTTGCTCTGTGCCTGCAAGTGCCTGAAGAGGTTTCAGAGAGAATGATCAAGAAATAATTCTAATTTTGGCAGGAGAAGCTCTGTGGCCCTCAATAAATCAACATTTATCTGACAGAATCTTGTCTCCATTTCCACAATAGCTCTATCAAGAATGCTGAACATAGCCCTTTTAAAAGTCTGATTAGGAGCAATTTTTTCATCAGAGTCACCATGTCCAAGCGTATACAAGACAATACTATCATCAAGCTGTGAATTAACTTTCCGTTTCCTTTTGAGCGAATTGGTAGGCCTACTTTCACACTGAGAGAAATGCTCCTCCCAGAATGAGTCGCATCTCATCTCCTTCATTGTGGCCAGTGAAGCTGTCACCACATCCCCAGCAGTACACAAATCCACTACATGTGCCTGTAGAATTACATTGGCTGGTTTCAGCACACCAAGCACATGAAGGAGGAATTTTCCTGTATTGAAGAAATTCTGCTTTTTAATTGGGTCAAAGACCACATGCCTCTATGCAAATGTCAAAGGGGCAGTGTCAGCCTCTGCTACCTCTGAGAGAAGCCCCTTATAGCTTCCTCATTGTTGACAATGGACTTTGTGACATCATAATGACTGGTCTTTCGTATTTCTAGAAGTCTTTTCAGTGTGGGTGCATTGTTGTGTGTGAAACATAATGTCTGTGACAAAATGTGTTCAATGAATTTGACCAGTCAAAGAACTTCTTAGCCAGTGTTTCTGATTCCATTGCATGTATCACTGGTAAATGGAGATGGTGGTTGTAGCAGTGTACATATGGAATATACTTACCAACTTTGTTTTGTAACAAAGCCTGGACACCACCCTTGCTCCATACATGGCAGAAGCACCATCAAAACACTGACACACTAAATTGTCTGGGCTGTAACCTAACTCAGAGAGATGTGACAGAATTTGGTTACAAATATATTGAGCATCAGGCTGATTCAGTTGAATTAAGTCAATCAGGTGTTCTTCAGGGATGGAGTTCTGGACAAATCTAATCACTACAGACACATTCTCATTGTTACAGTAATCCCTGGTATCATCACTTTTAATGCAAAGTCCAGGAGAGTCAGTTTTCTCATATTTGTCCTGATATC
This sequence comes from Polypterus senegalus, assembly GCF_016835505.1. NCBI lineage: Eukaryota > Metazoa > Chordata > Cladistia > Polypteriformes > Polypteridae > Polypterus > Polypterus senegalus. Next base: position 8,791 of record NW_024377534.1, read on the forward strand.
TTTTACCACCATTTTGGTAAGAGTGTCAATTATTTCATTTTGAATTACATTGGATGTGTATTTTGCATTGTCTGGGATGTATTTTACAATTTCTGCAAGTTTGGCATCTTTTTTTGATTGTGTAATCAAAGAACAGGAAAAGTCCTTCCTCCCCACCTTCGTGATTGTGACCACGCAGAGCCAGTTCATTGACTGCAAGGAACTGAACGGCCTCCCAATGATTTTCACATAATATCTATTCTTTTCTATCTGGGTTGGACCCAGTAGTTGAACTATGCTTTCACCTGTCTCTGTCCGGCCGAGATACTAGACACGTGTTTGTGGAAGCCGCCACCGTCTCTTTCTAGAGCTTTTTCCAATTAGTGTAGCCGTGTTTTGTGAATTTGTCCTCGTGGTCCGAATTGGAAACACTAGATTTGCGGCAGGCAAAGCAAAGGCTGGCATCACGGACAACAGGATATTCAAGCCATGGTTGAGACTGATACCAGCTTGCACTAAAACATCTGAGTGTTTTTCTGAATGCGCTTGGGATAATTAATTAAAATGGGCTGGGACGGGCTATCCATATTTAAGTCAGGAAGACTGGACTGCATATTTTGTTGAAGGCAGAGGTTTGGAGTACCCGCACGGGCGCAGAGCTGGAGGATTGTGTAGGCTTATCGACATCTTTTGGAGTTTCAGTTCCCGCGTGGGTGCACTGTGCTCTGTGTTGGTAGCAGCGGTGTTGGGCTCAACTGTGGAGCCAGCAGCTTGTGGAGGGACAGAGGTTGAAGATGTCCGCTTTTTAATAAGCCACCTATGCACAGCCTTTGGTGTTACCAACCAGAAAATAAAAGAAGAATGGGATGTATGTTTTAATTAAAGAATGCGGTCAACAGGTTCAAAACGTGCTGCAAAACGTGCGGCGAAGTGAACTGTGAAAATCAAATGTTATTCTCCAGAGTTTTCATTGGACAGATAGAGCATTTCACAGGGTAGGCACAGCTTGTCTCTGGGGGGGCAGTGCCACCCCAGCCCCCCCATGGTCACGCCTCCGTGGTGTCCTGTGATCAGTCCATACATCAGGCTGTCAGCTGTGACTTCATAACCCCTCAAACCTCACCCTGTTTACTCACCTCAGTGTCTTTAATTTACAGTTTAGGGTCCGCAGACCCTCACACAGCTGATGAGCTCCTGAATCTCCCAGGTTGTTGAAGTTCAGGTTTAGTTCAGTCAGCTGTGAGTGTGGAGAAGAGAGGACTGAGGAGAGAGATGAGGAACATCTGGAGGTGAGATCACATGAGTCCAGGCTGTGGAGATAAAGAAAGAGAAGTGAGGACATGAGGAGGAACAGACAGACAGACAGAAGCCCACAGAGTTCAAAGGCTCAATGACTGCTGGTATTTTTACTTTTTACTTAGCCTGTTTGAACCCGAGACCACCGCTGTTCTTATAAGAAAGGCACCAAATACCTGAGAGGGTCTCCTGCCTTCATGCTTTACTGACAGGTGAGTAGACATTGAAACAGACACATGGACATTAATATTTGACATGAACGTCAAAGAAATGAGACTGACAGCGTCCTGCACTTGAGAGGCCACATGGACTTGTAGAAGGTGACAATAAGAGGGGTGACAAAGTGGGATTTCTTTGTGTCATTCAGGACTCAGGATGTGTAGACATTTTGTCTGATTTGTAGGACATCATGAAAAGACAACTGTTAGACATTCTGGTCACTGCAGAGCTTAACACTAAGCTGTTTGTCACGATGGGCTCTCCTCACATCACAGTAATTAGATGATGATGATGAAACTCTGTTGGTTTAAAAGGACAAACACTGGGCTTGACTTTAGGAGTGACAATATCATGAACATGGAGGACAAGACTGACATGTGACACGTCTGTCCTCGGCCACCCAGACCTCACATTCTGACCAGTGAAATTGACCAGCAGACCTTTGTCCACTAAACACCTTAGTGGTGTTGAGCTCAGTTTTCTTATTCCTTCTATTAATTTGAGCCGTAAGTCAGAGCTCTCAATTTACCAGTTGATCTACGCTCCTACCGTCACCTATGGTCATGAGCTATGGGTAGTGACCGAAAGAACGAGATCATGAATACAAGCGGCTGAAATGAGTTTCCTCCGCCGGGTGTCTGGGCTTTCCCTTAAAGATGCGGTGTTCAGAGTAGAGCTGCTGCTCCTCCGCATCGAGAGGAGTCAGATGAGGTGGCTCTGGCATCTGATCAGGATGCCTCCTGGACGCCTCCCTGGTGAGGTGTTTCGGGCACGTCCAATTGGGAGGAGGCCCCGGGGAAGACCCAGGACACGCTGGAGGGACTATGTTTCTCGGCTGGCCTGGGAACGCCTTGGAATTCCCCAAAAGAGCTAGAAGAAGTGGACAGGAGAGGGAAGTCTGGGCCTCTCTGCTTAAGCTGCAGCCCCGCACCCAACCTCGGAGAAGTGGAGGAAGATGGATGGATAATTTGTAATAAAGCAGGAGGATGACCTTCAAATGGACAGTCAGCATTCCAAAGTCCTGTCCAATGGGCACAGAGGTGGTCTGAGTGGACTGTGCAGAGACCCCATGACTGCTGACCACTGCTGTTCATTCCCAGCTGTGCCCATAAGTGATCTGATCAAAATGATAGCTAAGCAAATCAGCAGCACTTTATCAGCTGACTTCACAGGACATGTGGGGTCACATGAGTGACATGTTTGTGTCCTCACAGTTTGAATTTGTCACAACAGCAGCTCATTTCTTTATGTCCTGCCTTTTCAGTGATGTCTGTTTATAAAAGTCAGGACAGGCCAGTGGACAATAAGGGGTGGAATAAAATGGTGGGGTCTTTACAAGCTTTTATTAATAATATCAGAAATATTCAAACAAAATGTTAAAAATGTTAAAGTCAATGGACTTGGGTTCAAATTATCAGTGCACACCAAATGCCATCAATCACACAGACATCACCAAACCTGCAGGTCCCCAAGTCCTCTGCTCTGCTCAGCTCTGCCCTCTAGTGGTGACGCCTTGTCAGTGCTCTCCTTCTATTTATTTCTACCCCTCACCTCTTCTCCTTTTTCTTCTCATCTTCACTTCCAAGTCCCGAGCAAGTTTTGAGTCAAGTCTTAAATTTCAAGTCTTAAAGAAGTCATGATGTGTTTTACAACAAATTATATTTTCTATTTCTTAAATTTACAGGAATCATTGATTACATTTATTGTTACATTTCCAAACTATCAACTCCATGTTAATACAAAGATGAACAAAATGAAGTACAAATAAACATGTAATGAGAATCAATTCTCAAAGTGCTGCTGAATACAACAATACAAGCATTGCAAACAAATGAACAGGCCAGTTCTATGTATTGTCACACATGTGTGCCCACCAGGAGATGACCTTCCTGTCTCTATGAGGTAAGTGATACCACTCTGAGACGAGAGGGGGCGCTCACACTGACTGTCTCTCCTTATCCACCTGCAGCTCTGAGAAGAAACCAAATGAGGGGAACTGACTCAGCCGCAGTGCCCAGAGCTGCCCCTGTCCTTCTGGGTGGGACTCTGAAAAGCTGCCGGCCCCGAGAGGATGGAGTCTGCTGTTGGACCCAGAAACTCAACATAAAGCAAGCGACATCGTGTTCACAAAACTGCTAAGTCAATTTGTCTATTGGGCTGAAAAGGTGTGTTTTGTTGGGCCATCGCATCTTTTGTTTTATTTCATTTGACTTCATTAAAGGGGGACACCCAGTTGGTGCCCCGACATTACAAAGCAACTTGTGCAGGTCTGTCCTCCAGTCACCATATCAGCAACCAATATTGTCTGTTTGGATTATGTGTATTGTCCTTAATTATGTCCATTATATCTGTTTACCGTTGTAATTATCTATCACTTTATATTTAGTGAGCAAGTGGGGTATCTTGAAGAAGAGATGGTGAGTGTATTGACAAGCTGACCAGATGAGCAGGATCTGTGGCTGGCATGGAAATGGACTCTCTGGTGACTGTGACAGAGAGAAGGACACTGTGCAAGCTGCTATCTGTTATGGACAATGAACATCACCCACTATACACCACCATAATTAATCAGAGGAGTTTGTTTAGTGGTAGGCTGCTATCACAGAACTGCAATATGGACAGATACCAGAGATCTTTAGTCCTCAGAGCCATTAGACTCTTTAACTCTTCATAACAGGGGTGGTGGTTGAGTTCTGGGCCTGACGCTCCTTCTCTCCTCCTAAGCTGTATTGATTGTATTAGCTGGGCACCACATCTGATATCTCACTATTGGCTCACTGCTCTAGAAGTTTTATTTTTGTATATTTTTTGTTATGGGTCAATTCAAACATTTTATCCTATCAGCATAAGTCATGTCACTTTATTTTATTTCACTTTAATGGTATGTCACATTAATATTATGTTTAATATTATGTGCCACCTGTCATTTTGATAGTAGCATTATTGGCACAATTCTCACTGCACTGGCATTATTGTACGTAAAAACAACAATAGTGGCTGTGCCACCTTAAACTGACATCTCCTCTACTTACCATTTAAGTTCTCGTCAGCAAGCCAAGTGACCACCCACAAGGACAGTCATCCTTCACATCGGCTTCTACCCCAGCCACGTTAGCTGGTCACCACTGAGGACCCCAAACTCAGCTTGTGTTCCCACCACAATCCCATGGCCTTCAACAGGGTGTCTCATGAGAACTTCTCCTTTCTCCTAATGCCATCCATCAGCCTTCAGTAGAAGCCCACTCAGTGCAGTTGGTCACTCTTGCTCCTTAGGCACACAGCAGGTTTTGACCTCACCCCTTGAGTGCCGTGTGCTCACTTCTCTCACAGTCACTTCTTGACCTCCACTCCACTGCATCAGCTCAGCCACAATTCTGCATTTACTTTATTTCTCATTTAACCTCCGTCTCCATCTTTTCATTTTTCTTTCCTGTTCAGTTTTGTTCTTGACTATCCTGCTCAGCTCATTTTAAACTCACTGGGGTGCAGGTGTCTAATTACACACCCCAGAACACTAATGAGGACACTGGCTGAACCACACGTGTCTGCAGGTGTAAAGTGCGCTCCGCCAATTCACCACCAACACTCCAGGGCTGCTCTGCTCCCCCACACTACCACATCCACCTACGCCCCTCTGAGTCCACCATTTTAATTTAAAAACCTGCACACAACCACTGACCCCTGACATGTGTCACCACACAGCTTTGTATTTAGTAGTAAAGAGAATCACACAGTGACCAGAGTGACCAGTGGGGCACAGGACTAGTGTGACAGGTGTCCTTAGTGACGTCAAATTATTCACATCTCCAGTTGGCCATTTGATTGTCTGCTGGCATTGAGGAAGACCCTGACTGACTGAAATGACAAAAGAAGAATTTGTGAGGCAGAGGGTTTGGACCTGTGATGACATCAGTGAAGACCATGTGTGTATAAAAATATCAAAAAGGCGCTATATACTGGATTATTGAGAAAATCATGTGACAGCCTACACTGATCATGTGGTGAGATTCTTGTTTTAATGTCCCATAAGAGACACTAGTGTGAGTTACAAACACAAGATGGCGCCACTCCTCACACTGGAGTATCTCACTGACACGCCCACTGAGGTCACCTTCCCAGAATCCTCTCAGTGTCTCTGACGTCTACTGCACATGATGTGTGTGTCCAACTGTCGGTCACTAAGCCCACTGACAGATGTATGTCGACGTCCTGTGTAGACCTGGGGTCATGTCTTGTAGAATGATGTCGGCCTGTTCAGTCCACTTGGCTATAATGGCGGTCACTTCCTGTGTCTCCCACCTTACTGTCAACACTGCCTTCAGTCCTAATCCTCTCCTACCTGTGACCTTCTCTTTCTGTGTTTGGCTGGCTAGTCATTTCTACTGCTGCTGTCCACCTTTCCTCCTGTTCCTCTGTCTGTCCTCCTCCTCTGTCTCCTTCTCCTTATTCTTTGCCTTGTCTTCCTCTTTTATTCATCATTCCTCTTCATTCTGTTCATCTCCTTCTCTTTTCTCTCCTTATCTTTGCTATTCTATTCTCCTTGTCCTTATCCGTCACTTCAGTTCAGCTCTAGCTGTCCACTCCTCTTTGTCTTCTGTCACTTTAGTCGTCTCTTCTCCTCACACTGACTGTGTTTCTCCTCCTTATTCTATTTTAGTGATTTTAACAAACTTTAATGAGGACATCAGAGGAGTGTAAGATGGAAAGTGACAATGGAGGACAGGAACAAGTACGAGATTAAAATAAAGAATGGACAGCATGGGCTTGTGGGACAAGAAATAAAACAACAGTCTGGACAGAGAGGATGAGGAGAGTGACCAGTGTGGTGGAGGGGCTCAGGGTCACAATGCTGTCTTTATGAATTTAATTATTAAAGGGAAATCTGCAGTTGTGTCACCTCACGTCCATCAGTCTGTACTAATTAAACACAGCGTTTCTGTTGTGGAAGTGGAAAAGTCAGAGCCATAATGTGACAAGAAATAAAATTCATGAGACTCACACACACAGACACACACACACAGACACACACTTGTTGTTCACTTACTTCAGTTTCTCTAATTTGCAGTTTTCACTCCTCAGCCCCTCACACAGCTGATCCACTCCTGAATCCTCCATGTTGTTGTAGCTCAGGTTCAGTTCAGTCAGTCGTGAGTGTGGAGAAGAAAGAGCTGAGGAGAGAGCTGAGCAACATCTGGAGGTGAGATGACAAACAGACAGGCTGTGGAGAAGAAGAGAGAGAAGTGAGGACATGAGGAGAGACAGACAGAAGGACAAACAACACAAAGGTTCAATGGCCACTTGTATTCTGACTTTTCACTGAAGTGCAGTGTGAACACGAGACCACTGCCATTCTTATAAAGTAAGGCGCTATATACCTGACAGGGTCTCCTGCCTTCACGCTGGACTGACTGGTGCCAAGTCATTCAGACTGACATGTGGACATCAACACTGGATAAGAACGTCACAGACATGAGACTGACGGCGTCCTGCACTCAGGTGACCAGATGGACTTGTCACAGGTGACCATGGGGTGAGGATGACAAACTGGAATTTTGTCTGCAATTTACCACTCAGGACTGGCGCTCTAGTGGTGACCAGCAGCAGGTCTGATTGTTTCTGTCTTTGTTGAAGTTTTTATTTGATCTGACTGAGGTCATTGATGTTAGGTAGAATGCCTAGAGGGAGCTGGGTGGTCTCGTGGCCTTAGACCCCCTGCAGATTTTATTTTTTCTCCAGCAGTGTGGAGTTTGTTATTTTTCTGTCCTCCCTGGCCATTGGACTTTACTTTTATTAATGTTAATTAGTGTTCCCTAATTTTAATTCTTATTTATTTTGTATTTTTTCTCTTTCTTTATCGTGTAAAGCACTTTCAGCTCCATTATTTATATGAAAATATGCTATATAAATAAATGTTATTGTGGTAAGGACATGTCCTACTGTGACAGACTCAGAGAATTAAACCTGCTTAGTCTGAGCAGAGGAGACTGTGTGTGGACCTCATCCAGGTATTTAAAATCCTCAAAGGAATTCATAAAGGACATCCAGCAGAATTCTGTCAAGTTAAGTGTAAGTCACATACCCAAGAACATTGGTGGCAATTAACAGAAAGTGCTTTTAAAATTGAAGGAAGGAAGCAGAAAGAGTTGTGGGACTCTGGATAAACTACCAAGACATGGAGTTGAAGCAGAAACCTTGAGAACCTAGCTAAACAAACAAGCTTGTTGTACTCAATGGTCTCCTCTCGTTTGTCAAATGTCTTCTGTTCTTATGTCACTTTACTTCATCTCTTATATGACCCCTTGTCGATCACTAAGACTCATGTGAGTCTCCTGTTTGTTGACTTCTCTTCAGCCTTTAACACCATTCAGCCTCAACTTCGTGAACAGAAATTATTAAAGAATCTAATTTCGACTTCAGTTTGGTAGGATTTCTGATTGACTTTTAAGAGACAAGAGCTGAAGAGTGAAAGTCAATGGCTGTCTGTCTGACATGTTGTCCTCATTCTCAGGTCCCTCATGTCTGTTCTTTCTCCTCTTTTGTACTCCTCTACACTAATGGTGGTCTCAGTAAATTTGAGGACAGGTTCATCTTAATATGTGCTGATGTCTCAGTGATTGTTAGCCTACAGAATGTGAATGAAACCAGTCCTGTCCAGTGGGAGATGGCTTTCTGAACTGGTGTGATGAGTCTTTTCTACTAATAATCAAACTTAGAAGCAGCACCAACAAGAAACAATCACCAAAGAGCAGGCAGTGGAGATCATTGACAGTTATAAATATCTGAGGACAATCAAAGATTCACAGCTGACTTTTAAGGAAGCACAGAAGCCATTTGTAAAAAGGAGAGCAGCAGCTCAACTATTTAAGAAAGACTAGACTTTGTAATGTGAGTCCTTCCATGATGACACTCTTTTATAAATCTCGTATTGAGTCTGTTTGTATTTATAAACTGCTAGCCTGGTTTGGAAATCTTAATGTCAAAAGAAAAACACATTAAACCAAATTGTAAAATGGAGCAATAAAATAACAAGTTGTGAACAGTCCAATCTTAATGACTGCCCATCATCCTGTGTGTCTCCGCTGACCACTCAATCATTTGTTTATTAGTTTGAGTGAAGTTTCTGATGTTTGTTTAACTCAAATGAACATTGAAATAAACATTCATTTTCCACTCTTTATTCTGAGATGATTCTCGGGTCAGCAATGAGCGCCCATCACACACCACGTTAGCCTTTCCTTTTGAGCTGCACATTCTTATTTACGTAATTTATTCTCTTAAAAAGCTTCATCTTAGCTATAATATCCAACATTAACACACCACACCTATTTAAATATTACACGTCTGATGACCACATCATAGACAAAGCATTATTGTAACAGGGACCTCTGTGTGTACAGCGGGTGAGAGGCCTGTGGGAGTGCAGGAGTGAGCGTTAGTGCAAATACAAAGGGACATGGCCGCTGTGAATTGGACAAAGGAGAGCAGATCTGCTCAGCTGGTGTGTAACATCAGTGAAAGGTCCTCAAAGACGTACTGGAGTGGACCCTCAGGGGGCACTTTATTAGACTCGCTAATGTGATACCCTCACCCTTTAGCTCTGTGCCAGCTGGAATTCTCTGAAGATGTGGATCCAGCAGGACGTCTGAATGACTCTTTATGGATTTTGGGACAAGTCACTGTTTGTCAAATAACAAGTAAGTCTCAAGACAAGAAGGGAAAGTTACGAGTCTTAAATGTCAAGTCCCAAATAAGTCATAATGTGTTTTACACCAAATTTAATGCTATTTCTTAAATTTACAGGAATCATAAATAGTTTGTAAACATTGGTTACATTTATAATTACATTTCCAAACTATCAACTCCATGTTATTACAAGGATGAAGAAAATTGAAGTGCAAATACGCATGTAATGAGAAACAATTGTCAAAGTGCCGCTGAGTGTCACAATACAAGCAGTGCAAACAAATTAGCAGGCCTGTCTACTTCACATGAAATTAAATAGATTTCTATTCAAAAGTATGACTATAACATGAGCACTAACACACTCAATAAGAAACATAGACATAAAAGAATGAAAAAAAGAAGAAGAAAAATCTATAAGTGTGTTAACATAAATGTATGTGTAATAAGTCTGACATACACAACACAAATCATATGAGTGTGAGATCAGAGATCTGTCCATCCATCTGTCTGTCTGTTCTCTCAACCTGCTTATCCAGGGCAAGGCAGCTGAGGATTTTATTTTATATATTTTTTATCATTTTATTGAATTTATTAAAAACAACATTCCATACAAGCAAGTCAAATCTTACAAAACTAAGTTCAAGTCAAGTCAACCCTCACCCATGAGACAGAGAGCTACGCCAACAGAGTGAAACTTTAAAGTAGAAAAGATAAGTAAGTAAATAAATAGAATTAAAAGGGGAAGAGAATCTGCTTCCTCAAATAAAATGCTTATTCTAGAATGTTATTGATCAGATCCTGCCAGGTTTGAAAAGAGTTCTGCACAGATCCTCTAAGTGAGAATTAGATTTGTTCCAGTTTCTAATAATATAAAACATCAGTTACCCAATGACTGAAAAGAGGAGAGTTAGGATTCTTCCAGTTGAGCGAGATAAGTCTACGTGCCAATAGTGTAGTAAAGGTGATTACAGTTTGTTTGTCCTTCTCCACTTTATGTCCCTCTGTGAGCCCACCAAACACAGCTGTTAGTGGATTAGGAGGGATTGGGACACCAAGGCTGTCTGAGAGGCACTTAAAGATTTTGGTCCAGAATGATGTTAATTTGGCGCAGGCCCAAAGGATGTGACCCAGTGAGGCTGGAGCTCGATTGCAACGTTCGCAGGTTGGATCTTTTTAGACAATTTTAAACAAGACAGAAGAAATTGATATATAATTTTAAGTTAAATAATTCTATGCTTTGCGCATATGGAGCTCGAGTGAATTCTCTGCATTGCTACTTTCCACTCCATTTTCTGAGATGTTGAGTGAGAGATCCTTTTCCCATTGTCATCTTGGATCTTTGAAAGGGAGGGACTGTAAAATGGTTTTATATATTAAAGAAATGCTGTCCGAGTCCTCAAGACTGATCAATATGTTTTCCAGATTAGAAGTAAATGGGAGGAGAGGAAAATTGGGCAGGTTCTGTTTAAACAAAGTTTCTAATTTGAAGGTAGTGAAAGATATGTGTTGCTGCAAAATTAAATTTGGAGTGTAATTGTTCATAGGATTCAAAGACATTGTCTATGTACAGATCTCAAAGTGATTTAATATCAAATGTTTTCCAGACTTTAAAAAATGTTTCAGAGGGTGGAGAAAGGTGGTCTTTATGCAGAGGTGCGACAGATAAAAGATTCTCCATCTTAAAATGCTTCCTACATTGGTTCATATTCTGAGTGAGTGAAGCACAATTGGGTTATTAGTATATTGGTGATGACTTGTACTTATTGGGGGTAAAAGCAAGGAACACAAAGAAGTACTGCAGGATTTTATTTCTATTGCAGACCAAGCCTGTGTGTGTTCATCTATCTGTGTCCATGTCCAGGTTTTTATAGTTTGTATGTTTGCTGCTCAGTAATAAAATTGAAAGTTAGGTAGAGCCATGCCACCTTCTGCCTTAGGCCTCTGTAGTGTTGCCCTTTAGATACTGTATGTGGATGTTTTGAATTCCAAATAAATGAGGTTATGATTGAATCTAAATTCTTAAAAAATATTTATTGATGTATATTGGAATGTTTTGAAATAAAAAAAGAAGCTTAGGAAGGATACTCATCTTAACAACGTTTATTCTTCCAGCTAAAGTGAGATGAAGGGTGGACTGTCAATGTAAGTCTTGCTTAAGTTTTTCCAAGCAGACGGTGAAATTTTATGTTTACTTGTGATGTTTACCCCTCGGTATTTAAACTGGGGTAACTTTAAAAACTTTAAAGTTTAAAAGGGAAGGTGTCCTATCTAATACTGTGTGCTGGAGAGTTCACTGGAAAGAGGACACTTTTATTTAAATTAATTCTGAGATCTGAAATCTTTTGAAATTCTTTTGTTGACATTCTGTATTCTTAATTTAAGATACTACATTATTACATAAGACAGCTTTGACATTAATTTCCCATTTTTCCAGGAGTTATTGACATGAAGCCTAGTGTTACATTGGCACTTATCGTTATAAGGATTAAAAGGATAGATGACAAACAGCTTTCTTTCTTTCTTTACCCCCAGTCTCCCCATTTTGCCTCCCCAAGTAAATCTAAACCACACTTCCCAAAGTCCCAGTCCTCTGACATACCCAGAGACAGACCACATCAAAAACAAAACAAGCCCCCCAGCAGCGGCGCATAAGGATTAAAATAAAGATGTCTATTGACAGTACAGTCCAAATTCTATAAACATCCTCTTTAATAAAACCCTGTGTGCGTCCAGGTGTCCGTGTGTGTGTCTTCTGGTGAAGTGCTCATGCCCGAGGCTGCGCCGTGCATCGCACCGTGCCCGCGCATTCATACGACACCTTGGAGGCACACACACTGGAAGCTGCGCACACAGTGAATGGCGTAGCCACGCCACGCATGATAAGCAAATAAAGGACAGCATTGCCGGGAGAGTGTTGATTGGGTAGTTGCGGCGCGCATAAAATCTGTTGCTGGGGAGATGCCACACATAGTGCCCGCGCATTTATACTAACTATCTACTAACAACATGCCACCCAAAAAAGGATACGTCAAGTGGGACAAAAGACACAGACACTCAAATCCTTTTTAAGCAACATCTCCTGGAAGAACGGTCAGCTCAGCAAGTAAACATCAGCAAAAGAAAGGCTGAAAGACAAAGAAAAATATGAGCACATAGATTGATTGAAGACAAAGAAAATGAGCGTCAGAAAAATGCTACAAGAGAAAGACTCAGAAGAACAAATAGATCTATTGAAGAAGAGGAAAATGAGCGTCAGAAAATGCCAAAAACACACAGAGCTAAGAGAGCAAGTCTTTCTGCTGATGAACGAAAATCAATGCGTCAGCAAAAAGCTAAAATAAAGAGAGGCAGGATAAGAGATCTTCAAACAGACACAACACATCAATCAAAAGCCACAGAGGACAGGATAAATGACATAAGACAAAGACAAAATCGTAAGAGAGATGCCAAAAGACAAAAAGCTAGGAGAGCAAGTCTTACTCCAGAAGAATGACAATTATAATGTCTGCAAAATGCACAATTAAAGAGACTGGCCTGGAGTAAGCGTGTGGAAACAAAAGAATTAAGAGCCACAATAGAAAGAATGTACTGCACTTATAAATGATATGGTGAATATTAATGAGGGTAACATCATACCCCACACATGTGGAGATTTAAATCTCATATGCAACTTTTGTCAAGCAAAACTTTTGAAGCAGGAAGACCATATGATCAAAAATTTACACAGTGTTGCTCAAAAGGAAAAGTACATCTTCAACCACTTTGAGCAAATCCTTTCATACAACAGCTCATGGCGGGTCAGCATTATTACTGCAAAATTTCATGGATAATATAAGGTCAATAAATAGTGCTCTAGCATTTGCATCTATGGGAGCTAACATTTCACCACCTCCTGGCTATGGGCCATACTGTTTCCGAATCCACAGTTCAATTTGTCACAGAGCAGGAACACTACATCCTCAACAGGGTGAAAACAGACAGTTTGCACAATTATACATTTTAGATCCCTCTGAAGCTGCAGAGCATTAATTCAAATTTCTGCCAACTCAGGAATAAATTCAGAACATATGCAAACATTAAGTACATTTATGGCGCAATTCAATCCTGCAAAATGTTGTACCAAGCTGAAAAAGAATATGAAGAGAATGCCGCCAAAACCGGCAATGTTATTAAGGAAGTGTCCATGACAATAGTACAAGATCGCAAAAATGACCAAAGGCGCTATAACGCACCTAAATATAATGAGGTTGCTTTTATTTTTCAAAATCATGATGGAGAACCACCACTTGAAAAAGATCATCTTATACACTGCAAACCAAGTGAAGATAATACAAACCAAAGAACAACACAAAGAATTTGTGTCCTGGATCCTAATTTGGAACCCATGGTTTACCCATCGCTATTCCCCTATGGGGATCAAATCTGGGGAACTGACATACCTTTGCAAAACAGACCACAAGCTTTATTAACTTTAGCAAACCAGTCACGCAATCCTAGAGTTAAAGTCGCTCAAATGCAATACTACGGTTACCGTCTTTCCATCAGAGAGGATTTTAACCCCTTCTTAAATGCTGGCCCTTACACAGCAATATATAGTTGATGCATATGTAAAACAGAAGCCAACAGATTCAATTATATATGTCAAAATCAGACTAAATTGCACATTGAAAAATACTCAGGATTAATGGATCATTTACTTAATGAAGCCAATGAAGCAGGCCTGAGTCCTGGAAAATGTATATTTTGCCTTCTTCATTTGCAGGTAGCCCCAGAAACATGCTACAAAAATATCAAGATGCTATGGCAATTGTCAGAAAATATGGAAAACCTGATCATGTTATTACAAAGACATGCAATCCCAAATGGGAAGAGATTGTAAATAACTTTCAACATGGTCAACCTGTTGATGGACAACCACATTTAGTTGCAAGAGTATTTCACCTAAAACTGAAAGCTCTGATCGATGATATCTGTAAAAAATATTTTTGAGTCCTAAAAGCAATAGTCTACATGATAGAATTTCAAAAGAGAGGTTTACCTACAACATGCTCACATGCTTCTCATTCTTAAAGAAAGCTGTAAACCAAAAAATGAAGAACTGAGAGATAAAATTGTCTCTGCTGAAATCCCTAATATAGAAATCACTCCTCGCTTACATGCAATTGTAACAAAACATATGATTCATGGACCATGTGGAGCACTCAGTCCTAATTCTTTATGTATGACAAATGACAAATGCTCTAAGGATTTTCGAAGGAATTCCAAATAAAACTATTCCTAACAGCAATGGCAATCCAAAGTACAAGAGAAGAAATACAGGCCAAAGTATAATTCTTAACGGAAAGAAAATTGATAACAGTTGGGTTTTACCATATAATCCTTACCTAGCCTTGAAGTACAGTTGTCACATTAATGTTGAAGTTTGCATCAGCAAAAAGCATCAAATACCTTTTTAAATATGTGTACAAAGGTCATGATTGTGCTAATGTTGTCATTCAAGAACAAGGTACTTTAAATCACGATGAAATTAAGACCTTTGAATGGGTTTGAAATGCATTATCAATCACAAACCATCCATAGATTACCGGTGCATCTGCCTGAAGAACAATCAGTGTTTTCAACCCAAATGACATTACCACAGTGATACAGAGAGCTTCAAACCATGATACTCAATTGACAGTTTGGTTCAAATTAAATCAACAAAAACATGAAGCAAAGACCATAATATATTCTGACATTCCTTTGCACTATGAGTTTGACTCTGAAAATTGTACTTGGAAATGACGTCAACGTGGTGCAGAAAAGTTATCGGACGAATGTATTCTGTCAATTTCACATCAGATACAGAGTGCTACAGTTTGCGTCTACTATTGCTGCATGTTCTGAATGCAGTATCCTTTGAAGATCTGAGGACAGTACATGGAAATGTCTATCCCACTTTCTGAGAGGCCGCAAAAGCTAAAGGACTTATTAACGATGATCAAGTGTGGGGACAACACTATGGAAGATGCTGTCCAATTCACAATGCCTAAACAACTTAGGGAATTATTTGCATATATCTGCGATTTTGCATCATTACAAAATATGACTGACCCTTTCCTAAAATATGAGCAATACCTCATCGAGGATTTAGTTCAAAAACATAAACAACAAAATGATGATTGCACAATATGTCGCAACATCGCACTTAAAGAAATATCCAACATTCTGGTACAACAAGGCAAAACCTGTGAAGATTTTGGAGTTCCTTCCACAATGCCAAATACTGATCTACTTTGGAATACGTATGACAAGGAATTTCAAAAACACACAGCTGAAGAAATGGAGAAAACATTAAACAGACAACAAAAATCAGCTTTAGAAAAATATTGTCTGCAACCAAAAATGACAACCTTTGCCACCGTTGATTTTTCTTAGATGGTCCAAGAGGTAGTGGTAAAACATATCTTTACAAAACCCTTCTCAGCACAGTTCGTGGACAAGGTAACATTGCACTCCCTGTAGCCTCCACAGGTATAGCAGCCAATCTTCTTAAGGGTGGAAGAACATACCACTCTCCATTCAAATTACCTGATACTTAAGAACTCAATATCAAATATGTGCCTCAATTCTGCTGATGCTGAAAATTTGAGATCATCTACAGTACTCATTTGGGATGAGTGTACTATAGCCCCTCTATAGCTCTTGCAGTGGTCGACAAACTGCTGAAACAAATAATGGATAACCACAAACCCTTTAGAGGAAAAGTTTTCTTACTTGGTGGAGATTTTCGCAAACACTTCCCGTGGTTCCTCATGGTGAACGGACCAAAAATTGTCGAAGCATGTATAAAGTATAATACACTGTGGCAAAACTTCCAAGTACTTAACCTTGCAAACAATATCCGTTCTGTCGACACTGAATTCAGAAATTGGTTGATCCAAGTTGGCAATGGTGATACACAACACATTGACGGTTTATCTGAAGACATAATTGAAATCCCTTCAAAAATTTTATGAACAGGAGATATCATCAAAGACTTATTTGGAGAAAGAATTCCTGTTGCGAAGTCTCAAAGATAGCAAAAATATCTATTCTTTGCCCAAAGAACTCTAATGTTGATACCATAAATGAAAAGGTGCGAAACATTTTGGAAGGAGATACTGTGACATTCCTCAGCTCAAACTCAATTGATGACTCAACTGAGCAAGATATGCAGAACTATCCTATTGAGTTTTGTGGACGAAGGTTCAAACAAATAGCAGGCAGACACCAATTCTAATAAGTAGAATCTTTTATTTCTGACCTCTTGGTGAGCAGAGTGGCTTTTCCTTACAGAGACAAAATGCAAGGAAAAGGCCCCGAGAAGGGGGGTTCAGCTGCATTTATAACAAAATCTTCAAAGAGAATGATTAAAAAAATAGAGCAGTACCATTCAAGGCCATAGAACATTCTTTACAAAATTTTGCTGATTAGTCTTATATTAGAAATGAAGCTTATCAGAAAGCTTGTCATATGTTTGGCATCTTACTTGGACAATAACCAGACACTGCTTGAGACAAGCCGGGAAGGGCTGAGAGCTGCATTCCACAGCTGGAAGCACACTTCTGTTAATAATAATACCTAGCCACACAGAGAACATGCAGATTTTCATACAGAAGCTAGCAATAGATTTTAAATTCCATTCCACATTCCCCCCTTTTTAAACTTAAAAGTTTAAATAATAAGAGAGTTTAAGCTAAACAGTCCAGGTTGAAAGAAGACTGGGAAGAGAATTGGGCCTGGGAAAGAAGATGCATGCGTTCTGTGTGGAGAAAATAAGCTTTAGTTATTGAGGCAGTGAAGAACTTCTGGATAAAATAACGGATTAACGGAATAAGACAACAGCAAATCAAAAGAATAACAGTTAAAGCAACTAAAAGGGAAACAAAAATGGATTAGAACCATTGGTCCCAAGAGCCAAAAGTGGATATAAACCATTCATAGAAAACCTTTGTTTTTAAATTATGTTCCTGGGCTTCCCACGGATTATACCCCCAGTCCTGGTCGCCAGTGTTTGCAAACACATCACTCCAGCTTGTACATTCAGATAGACTGGAGGAGGAATTCAAATCAGTTTTGTACCTGGGTCGGGTCACACAAACATATTTTTCAGACAATCTCCATTTGTCTTGTCCACTGGACCCACAGGGAGCAATGGAACAAAAGTCAATCTGGAACGAGGCAGTCTTCCCTATTTGGAAAGTTAACGTGGGAAAATCCCATGTATTTGCTTCAATTGGTGAGTCCGATGGTCACCACCTGTTTGTCCTTGTCCTAAAGTCAGATGGATAAAAAAGATTAGGACTAGCAAAGCTATGAATGCCATTTTTTGCAATGCGACACGTGAATCCAGGCGGGAAGTCCTTCGACTTTAACGGCGTGAGGTGTGGATAGCAGCACTTGGAATGGTCCCTCCAGCGAGGTTGATGCCAGTGCTTCCTTCGGGTGTCTCTGACCAGTATCCAGGTTCCCAAGGGAATCTGTGACTCCGTTGGTGGAGGACTAGTTCGCCAAGCCTGGTTAACCTGCTCGTGGACCTCCTTCAGGGATGCTCGGAGACCTGTAAGACTGGAAAGAAGATCATTGTCCACAGTATGCAGATTGACATTGCCAATGACCATGCCAATAGGCAGGGGCCGTCCGGTCAGAATTTCAAAAGGCGACAGTCCCAACTGCCGGTGTGTCCTCCCTCTCAATCCCATTAAGGCCAGAGGTAAAGCGTCAGGCCAGGTTAAATTCGTCTGCTCACAGATCTTAGCCAATTTAGATTTCAGGGTGCCATTGCACCTTTCTACTATACCTCCGCTTTGAGGGTGGTACTTGCAATAGTGATGCACATTTATCTGGAGCCAAGTGGTCAATTCATTTATTACAGAGTTCACAAAATGGGTACCATTATCAGTCTGCAATTTTGTGGTATTCCCCATCTTGGAATGATTTCTTTTATCAAGGCTTTTGCCACAGTTTTTGCATCTGCATGTTTGGAAGGGAAAGCTTCCACCCATCGGGAGAACACATCGACAATTACCAAGCAGTATCGGTACCCTTTAGATGATGTTAGTTCAATGAAGTCCATTTGAAGATGTTCGAATGGACCCATTGGGTTAGGTGTGACAGCTAGACTTACCGGGGTACCTTTACCTACATTAAATTTTTGACATATTGCACAGCGTCTGCAGAATTGCTCTGCATACGCAGAAGCCTACAGCTTCCCAATGTCTCTCGACATCTTGAATCATGGCATCCTTTCCGGCGTGGTCCAGGCCATGTGCGATTTTTGCCATACCTGGAAAAGAAGCTTTTGGAAGGAAAGGTTTGTTATTTTGCTTGTGAGTCCAGACCCCATCAGAGAGGGATCCTTCTTCGGACCATTTTCTCTTTTCTCTGTCCGTGGCTGCACTCTGTAAAGAGATTATTTGATTATCAGGGTCTTTGTCATCTTTCTGTTGAAATAAAAAAATTGGTGTGTTATTGTAGGCAGCCTGTTTAGCAAAGTAATCAGCCAGGTTGTTTCCTTTGCTGACAGGATCTTGTTTCCCAGTGTGGGCCTGGCATTTAACTATTGCCAGTCTTGATGGTTTTATTATAGCTTCGAGGAGGGATTCATCTAATTTCTGATGTTGGATGGGCTTACCAGTACTGGTTTTAAATCCCTTAATTTCCACAATGCTCCATGATCATGGCAGACTCCAAAAGCATACCTGGAATCTGTATAAATGGTTACTGCTTTCCCTTCTGACAGCTGACAGGCTGAGAGCAATTAATTCAGCTGCCTGCGCTTAAACTTGACGAAATTCGGTTTGCCTCCAGCAAGTGGTCACCTTTGACCACTGCATAACTGTTGAGGGTGTTCCATTATCCAATCGCAAGGAACATCTTTCAATTGTGACATTAGACAGAGTACAGAGTACGTTTTGATAGTGTATTGCCCTAGCAGTAGTGAGATGTGAAGTTTTGGCCTGTACTAAAATGGAGTGTACAGCGTGAGGCACCTTTACTGTTAGGGGGCTCATGAGCACTATATCTGTACTGGCTAGCACGGCTTCTGTTGTGGCTGCTACTGCTCTGAGACAGGTTGGAAGTCCCTTAGCCACTGGATCCAATTTTTCGAAAAATAGGCTATTGGCCTTTGTTTTCTCCATGGAGCTGTGTTAGTACTGAACTCATATATCCCCCTTTTCATCCACGAACAAAGTGAATGGACGAGAACAGTCAGGAGCCCTAACGCTGGCGCAGAGAGTAATGCACTTTTTAAATCACACAGAGCCTTCTCAGCCTGCTCATTCCACTGTATGCGGCCAGAAAGAGGAAGGTCAGCAGTGTTAGCTAGACTTTGCAAAGGCTGTGCTCTTTCAGAAAAATTTAAAATCCATTGTCGACAGTAACCTAAAATGCCCAATACAGACATAACCTGTTGTTTTGTGACCGGTCTGGGCAGGTTTTGAATAGTGGTTATGCGGTCTTTTGACAGAGCTCTGGTACCACAAGTGATGTCATGCCCCAAATATTTGACAGTGGTTTGAACTAGCTGCAGCTTGGCCTTAGAAACCTTGTGCCCATTTTCTGCAAGATACTTGAGCAATAATTCTGTATCTTGTGTGCATGCCTTCTCTGTTTCACTACAGAGTAATAAATCGTCGACGTACTGTATCAATGCACTTCCCCTGTCAGGCCAGAAGCCTTCCAGGTTTTGAGCAAGCGTTTGGCCGTATACACAAGGAGCCTCTGTATAACCTTGTGGCATAACGGTCCATGTCCAACGGCGGTTTTGAAAAGTAAAAGCAAACCAAAATTGAGAATCAGAATGTACAGGAATAGAAAAGAAAGCATTTGCTAAGTCAATAACTGAGAAATAACGTGCAGATGGAGGGATTGTAGACAGAATAGTGGAAGGATTAGGTATGATCGGTGCGCTAGGAAAGATAGCAGAATTGACTTGTCTGAGATCTTGGACAAAGCGCCAAGAGCCATCAGCTTTCTTTACTGGCAAGATAGGAGAGTTTACAGGAGAATATTTAATAGGAATTATAGCCCCCTTTTAACGAGCTCTTTATGTACAGCAGCAATTCCGAGTTCAGCCTCGGGAGAGAGGATATTGCACGGCGAGGACGGAAGGAGGATTTTGGAAAGATTACTAGAGGTTCACAATTTGCTATTCTGCCAAAATCATTTTTCCCTTGAGACCACAGTGTGTCAGGAATCGAAGAGAGCCATGGAATGCTATCAGTTTGCAATGAACATAAAGAGAGAGACGGGTGACACAGGGAACGAACAACTGGCAGATCAATCTGAATTAGTACTTTAGTAACTAGATGGTCTGAGGTGTCAAAAATACCTGGTGCAATGTACAGCCAATCAGTTCTATTTAGACATTTTTTAACCCAGTCCCCAATTTCAACCCAGTGAACGGTGTCAGATTTAGATAGAGACATGGGGCACTGAACCACCTAGATAGAAAATACTTTGTGAACATGTGAGGTGAACTGAAGCAGCAGCTTTAGTAGATGAAACAAAAATACATGGAATGTGCAAAGTTTCAGGGCATGTGCTGGAGGAAAGAAAAGATTCTAACCAAGGAGTGTCTACTTCAGCGGGGAAATATTGGACAGTACAATGCAGGGTGTCTGGGACTTGTAAGTGGGGAAATAGGCATGAGGGGAAAGAATGAAGGGCTTTCAAGAGGAGGGTGTGCGGTGAGATGTCAAGGGTCCATGCAGCAAAAGAGGGCTTGGGGTGTGTAGTTTGGCATAGGAGCTTAGGAATGGAGCAGTAAAATCCTTGTTTAGTTAAAGAAATTGAGACTGACAACTTAGTCATAAGATCCCTTCCCAGCAAGTTCACAGGGCACAAATGATTTAACAGGAAGCGATGAGTTAATGGAGAGCTGTCGGTGCTGAGTTGCACTTGCAGAGGCTTTGAAACTAGTAGCGTGTGTGGTTGTCCTGAAGCAGTGAGAACCTTCACAGTGTCTTTCAAGCACCCCCACCCCCAACAGCGATAAAGTGGAGCGCGTGGCTCCTGTTTCCACAAGAAAGACAGTTTCTTTGCCGTTTACTATCAATAAAGGATCAGTATCAGCATGACGAGTAAGCAAAGGAAACTGGAAAAGTGGCTGGTGGTCCCTGCTAATTGCTAGGACCAAGGAATGTCATTGGGCTCAGGGAGAGGGGGTGGCGGAGGGCGCTTGTGTGGGCAGTTGCGTCTGAAATGTCCAAGTTCACCGCAGCCGTAACAGGCATATGACGCTGGCGTCTGCTCCGAAGGGTCAGGCATCTGAGCGAAAGGATTATTAGGGCTTGATAATTGGAACCCTCGTCCTCTCCCGCGCCCTCGCCTTCCAAAGAAATTTCTGCGTCCTCTCCCCTAGCCGGTTCTACGGAAGCGTATTAGGGCCACGGTGAAAAAAAAAATACGGACACAGCGAAAAAAAAAAAAAAGACTAAATGTCGAGATTAAAGTCGACATGCTGACTTTATTCTCGACATTTACGTCGAGATTAAAGTCGACATGCTGACTTTATTCTCGACATTTATGTCGAGATTAAAGTCGACATTTACACTTTATTCTATTGTTTATTTTGTCAGTAGAATGTCGCAAACTAAACTTCATCTTTAAATGAATGTTCAATTTACTAGATTTTCTCAAACCCCTTCATTAATTAATGTAGCACATTAAATGCTTTATATTAAGTGTTCCCCGACCCAGTTTTAATCTCTATGCGCTTCTTCAACTGACTTCCTCTTGCACTGAGAGGCGCAGACAGCGATCGCCGCACATTAACTTCATGATGTTCCTGCTCTAAGAACATTCAGAATACTAAGAGAAATACTTGATATCTTCTTCACGATGAAATGCACTAAAGCATGTATTAAACATGGGTGGCGGGGGGCACGGTGGCGTGGCTATAGAGCTGCTCCCTTGCATTAAGGGGTCCCCAGTTGTATGTTCAGTGTAGTACAAAGTCCCAAAAACTGGATATATGAATGGGTATCGCACAGGTTTAACTTAAATATTGTGTAAATATTGGGCTTGGTGGGTCGGAGACACGAACACAGGATTAAGTGGATGTTCTTCTGAGCGGGCTTTCTTTATTGCATGCGTGCTGTCTCTATCTGACGTACTAAACCTCCAGTTTCTATCCTTGCTTTTTCTTTCTGCACATAATCAATCACCACAAGATAAACGTCTTTGTGAAATTAAAACAAGTTATAAACTTAGACCTCGGAATTTTCAGAACTTTAAATTATTAAAGCATGTGGGGCACGGTGCTTGCTGGGATGGAGTTTTCAGAAATTGAAAAAAATCTTCATTATACATGTTTAATTATGCCATCCATTCAGGGTTGCGCCCAGCAAGCATCCTGTGCGAGGCAGGAGTAAATCCTGAATGAGACGCCAACACATCGCAGGGTGAATACGTGCAACATATAAAGTAGCAGGGTCAATAATACATAACAAAACCCCACATCCTACATGTCTTTGAAAGAAAACTGAAACACGCCGAGTAGACCCACCAGAAAAACATGCAAACTCAAGGCAGGGAACACCGGGACCCCTTGCTGCTGCGAAGCAGCAGTGCAACTCCCACGCCACCGTGCCCCATATGCTTTAATACATTTTAAGTTCTGTACATTTTAAGTTTTGAAAACTCTGGGGTCTAGGTTTATAACTTGTTTTAATTTCACAAAGACGTTTATCGTGTGGTGATTGGTTATGTGCAGAAAGAAAAACAAGGATTGGAACTGGAAGTTTAGTACGTTAGATAGAGACAGCGCGCATGCAATAAAGAAAGCCCGCTCAGAAGAACATCCATTGAATTCTGCGTTCGTGTCTCCGACCACCACATCACGAACCCAACATTTACACGATATTCCAGTTAAACCTGTGCGATACCCATTCATATATCCAGTTTTTGGAGCCTCGTCACACTTGCCATAAAGTTCACTACACAGAACATACAACTGGGGACCCTTAATGCAAGGGAGCAGCTCTATAGCCACGCCACCGTGCCCCCCGCCACCCATGTTTAATACATGCTTTAGTGCATTTCATCGTGAAGAAGATATCAAGTATTTCTCTTAGTATTCTGAATGTTCTTAGAGCAGGAACATCATGAAGTCAATGTGCGGCGATCGCTGTCTGCGCCTCTCAGTGCAAGAGGAAGTCAGTTGAAGAAGCGCATAGAGATTAAAAACTGGGTCGGGGAACACTTAATATAAAGCATTTAATGTGCTACATTAATTAATGAAGGGGTTTGAGAAAATCTAGTAAATTGAACATTCATTTAAAGATGAAGTTTAGTTTGCGACATTCTACTGACAAAATAAACAATAGAATAAAGTGTAAATGTCGACATTAATCTCGACATAAATGGCGAGAATAAAGGAAATGTCGAGAATAAAGTCAACATGTCGAC
>NW_024377535.1:0-14335 GCF_016835505.1 Polypterus senegalus
TCATTTCATTAAAGAAAAGATAATTGACATCAGTATGGCAATGACAGAAATAAAATCACAACACCCTCTGTCTATCTTTGACATTGTTTGGCTTTGTTTGATGTTGTTCATCCTTTACATTTAAGGACCTCATTTTAACTCTCAGATCTCCTCTGGTCAGTCTGTTTGTTTGTCTGTTTGTTTGTTTGTTTGTAATCACATAAAACAGACTGCACTTTTTAAAATGTCACCTGTTATTGTCGCAGTCTAACTTTAAAATCCAGACTACATGGAAAAGGCAGGAGGTAGTGTATGTGACGGTGACTTGAAAAACATCTGTTTTGGTTTTCTACTTATATTGTCACATGCAATTTCAAATCTAGATTTACCGTTCACTGAGGACTCACAGGGATGGCCAGCACCATAAAACAGACATCACTACACATCAGTTGAGCTCGTACATAAACAACTTAACATACAAAATTTATGGGGCTTGAGTGCATTCATGAACAGGATTTCATACAAAATAACAATAGTTTTGGAAGATTACACGCAATATCAAAGATTCAGACTGAACAAAACTCAGTTTATTAATTAACAAATATCTCACTCATGAGAGCAGAGACATTGAAAGAGCGGGATGGAGATGAACGAAGAGACAGCCAACCATCACAAAGGGGTCAACATTTAAAAACAAAAAACAGTGAAATATCTTTGTCTATCTTAACCTATTGTACAAATATACTTGAGCTGCAGGCAAGTCGACCACAATGTCATCTACAATCTATAAAACTGAACGGTGCTTGTTTGTCTGGTATAGAAGTCCACACAAGTCATTCCCAAATATTTTCCCTCCGAACTTCTTACTTAGTGGCTGCTCCAGAATTTTACTGCACGCCAGGCAGAGCTAAAATGAAAGACAAATAAAATCTAAACAGAGACAAAGACCTGTAGGCCAAAATACTGTAGGTAGGAGGGAGGCTGTAATATGTTGTCTGTTTCCAAAACATTATTGCTAATAAATACAATGCCTTATAAATATTCCGACACACATTACACAAATGTCATATTTTAACAGACTTTCTAAAAGATTATAAGATGTGTGTAATTCAAATATCAAGTAGAGATTTAGTGGGCACCCATCCAGGGCCAGTCCTGCCTTCTGCCTGATGCTGCTGGGATGGCCTCAGCTCCTGCAGACCCTGAGATGGACTGAAAATTGTGTTACATTGTGTTAGTCCACTGGATGGCAGCTGTCTATTTTAGGTTCACCCACACCACATTACAGATTTAAAAATAAAACATTTTAGATTTCTTTTAGTTTTTCTACAGTCCATACAATTGAGACACAATCTTCAGACACCTGCGTGCCTCACTTTTCTAATCCTCCATCTTCCCATTTTTCAGTTACGATTGTTATAATGCAGTCACCAATCCTGAACTCCAAGACATGATTGTCTACATCATGACACTCAGCTCTACTGACTGACTGAGAGATCACCAAACACCAATACTTGACACACACATTTGAGAGGTCAGTGGAGCAACTTGAGAAAACCAACATGGAAAACCCAACATGACACCAACTAGATAAGTGTTTGCATCAAAGACTCTGACATTTAATTAACACACAAAGAGAAATACGAGCTCCTATAAATCTGTTTACTTGTTCATATATCTTCAGACTCTCTTTTCTTTTAATTTATTATTAAAATGACTAAATATTAATAAAGCTACTTTTCAGATTTTGTTGCACCCTTCTAATGACTGAATGATGTCTCAAATTTGTTCTCACCCAGACAGAGCAGCGACTTCTTCATCATGGTCTTCTAACCTAAAGTACGCCTGTCCAGACTTCTGTTGTGTCTTAGGGCAGTAGAAAGCCATTGAAGACGTCAAGATGACTGAATATCTGATCAGAGTGGCACTCGGTGTCCTTTCAACCAAACGCCAGCTGGACTCTAGATGGTTACAAACTGTGAAAGTAAGATAGGTGACATTGAGGTGGGCAGTAGAGGCAGAGAAAATTAAAGTAAATGAGTGGGTGGTCAAGTGGCTAAGAGGAGCCCACGTCTGGTCTCACTCATCTATGTGTTTGACATGAGGACCTGAAGGAAGTCTGTCGACGTAAATGTTTTAAAATTTAAATTCATAAACACAAGCAATAGTCACAGGAATAAAATCTCAGTAGTCAGGGTGAAATGGTGGAGACACACAACTAACTCAGGGAACTGGGAATCCTTTATAAGTACAATTATAGGGACATACGAGTATAAGAATGGGGTCAGTCCAGATAAGGGTGAGACACTCAGAATTATTTACTAGGCATGTAATCTGTGGCAGGTGCTGGTCAGCGTTACAGTGACGTCACATTCTATGTTCGCTGTAACACCTTAAAATAAATCAACAGTGTTCAAAAGTAGAGGATGGAAAAGACCAGGAAAGAAAGAATCAGAAAAACATGCCAAGGACAGAAACCAGGAAGTCAAAATGGCCTTTAGAAAATGTCAAAAGAGTGAAGTGACGGTAAATACTGAACTAGAAACAAACACCCTAACAACGTTTTATTGCTTTGCAGAGAAATAGTGTCTGAGGATCCAAAGTTTGAACCATAAAGAGCTCAATGAAAGGTAGGAGGTCTTTCCAGTTTTCTTCAGTCAGTCATTGCCCAACCCACTATATCCTAACTACGGGGTCACAGGGTCTGCTGAAGCCAATGCCAACCAACACAGAGCGTAAGGCAGAAACAAACCCTGGTAGGGCCAGCCCCCGCGGGGCAACACACCAACACACACTAGGGACAATTTAGGACCACCAATGACCTAACCTGCATGTCGTTGAACTGTAGAGGAAACCCATGCAGACACGGGAGAATATGCAAACTCCACGCGGGAGGAGCGGTGAAGCAAAACCCAGGTCTTCATATCATGCGATGCAGCAGCCCACCCACTGCACCACCGTGCCACCCTCTCAGTTTTCTTGAGTGTTGTTAATCATATTAACAACTCAAATCCTTCCCATATCTTGATAAATTCTCTCAGCTTGACTGTTGGTTTAAGGAAGATACTAAAAGTAAAAGTTTATTTGAATCCTCAATTAAATATTTTAGAATTAGGAAACAAACTGTGGACCATTACCAGAAATTGTTATCTTTGCAAACTCAAAAGTATAAGAAATTTTCAATGAATATTTTCACAAACTCCTGTACTAAGGCTGGATTTTCTGAAGGATGTGAGATGATCGGTCACACAAAGTTGATCTACAGTCACTTGAACTGCTGTACACCTTAAGAGAGTGGTAGATCAGAAGTAAGACTTCTCACCAACTGCTTTGCAGTCTCTGGGAAGAGGCCATAAGAAGACAACTGAGATCCCAAGGGTGTCCTTAGGTGTGCTGCAGATGTCACAAAGACCTTGACAACACTCTGATGTCTTCATAGCTGATTATTACACGCGTGTTTAATAAACTCTGAAGTTTCATATATTAAAGACTGACAAGCAAGAACAGAATCATTGCTAAACCTTCGATCTTAACAATTAAGAACAAACACTGGGCCCTCAGCAGTGTATTCTGGGATTTCTTTTGCTTTGTTGAAAACTGTTTACTTATTCAATCAAATTTGCAAAATCTACCAAAGCTGTAACTGCCAAAAAGCATTCTGGAGGGATTCTGTTTTCAGGCTCCCCACCTTCTTGTACCTCATCAACTGCAGGTAGGTCATCACCTCTGAACCACTTCCGATGCTTTGACATTCTGATGAGGCCTTTAGTCAGTTGTTTTCCTCCATGCCTGGTTGAAGACTTTCTGTGCCGAGTACAGCCTTAACTTCATTAATAATTTCTGATTTGTGCTGGGAGCGACAGCAATTCTTTTTAGAAGAGATGGGAAACATCTGAACAGGCAAGGCACCCAGGACCTCTCAGACAACACAGCTAAGATAATTAATCAGATGTAACTACTGGAAATCCATCTCAACACTAATGTACATCATACTGTATATTAAACATAGCCGAGCTGGCAGCCGAATTGTTTAAAATGTGTGTTGTATTAAGTCACATGTAATCTGCTAAAAAACTTTAAAAACAGTATCCACAAATTCATAAATATTCCTGTCATTAATTGTTTGGTGAAATCGAGCCAACAATTAACTTTTAATTCTCCCGGAAGAGCTAGAAGAAGTGGCGGGAGAGGGAAGTCTGGACCTCTCTGCTCAAGCTGCTGCCCCCTGCAACCCGACCCCGATAAGCGGAAGAGGATTGATGGATGGATGGCAGCATAAATGCAAAACTTCATTACTATTTCTAGGTGCCCCACACTCTGATACAGCTGTGCTCTTCTGACACCTTAAATGTGTCTTTAATAAATATCAGAACGTTAAACAGTAAGACAATCTTATCAGTGATAGGAAAACAGATTTTCTTACATTAAATGAACTGTGGCTCAGCTCTGATGGTGCAGCAGTGTTCATTAAAGCAGCACCTCTGAATTAGCAGTTTTGTTCATTCTGTTCGCCAAGGTAAAAAGCAGCATTTTAAGCGAGTATTTACTTGAGCCGATTAAACTGTGAAGACGACTGGTACTTTCACATCTTTCAAGTGAAGTTATATGTGGTTATTCAAGGAGTGATGTAATCTCTCGTATTGATCATTTATAGACCCCAAAAGTATAATATTCTTTTACTGAGGAATTCTCAGACTTCAGATCCATTATAATAACTAATTACGATAGGCTCCTGATTATAGAGGATTGCAATGTTCATGTGCATATTCAGTGTGACTCTAAAGTAATTGAATTCATGAACTCACTGCACTCATTTGATGTCAGTCTGCCGACACATAAGGGAGGACATACAGCTAGTTCAGTTATTTCAAAAGGTTTAAAGCTGACGTGAGGCAGGTCATGGATGTCAGTATATCAGAACATTTCTATGTAATGTAGAAATATTGCTAATTAGTAGTAAAGGTAGTGTATTGTTACAAAATGCCACTTTGATGCATCTGCAGCATCTGTCAGTGAGTCATTTTCAAAACGCTTTGTCCTGAACAGGGTGGCAGGGGGTCTGCTGGTTTCCTAACCAGCCAGAATAGGACACAGGCAGGAAACAGACCCTGGACAAGGTGCCAGTCCACTGCAGGGTGAAGACACACACCAAACATACACCAGGGCCAATTTAACATCTAACTTGCATGGGAGGAACCCACAGAGACACAGGAAGAACATGCAAACTCCACACAGCCTTTAGATTTGCTAATATCCTCAGTAATCAGTCTGAATGGAGTGCCTGTCTTAGCAGCCAGCAATGATACCAGTAAGGTAGAATATTTATTTTCAAAGGTATGAGCTACAGCTGACACAATGGCCCCTGAAAGAACTGTTTAAAAATACACCAGCACTAAAATACCCAGGAAAAAAAAATCATAGAGTGTCAAATTTTAAGAGAAAATGCTGCAGGGCTAAATGAGACAAATTGAATTAACAATCCACTATGAAATATTAAAGACACATATAGCTGAGAATAATAAAATATTTGGACTTGAGAGGCAGTTCTATCTTTCTAAAATAATAAATGATCAGGCAGCAAACCTAACAGTTTTATTTTTAACTATTGATTGTCTTCAAACAAAGTTTAACATAATGAAATGCCACCTGTAGATTTCTAGCAAGCTTGTCTCCCAAAATGAATCCTGTATTTCAGCATGCCTTTAGAAGAAAATTTCCCCTTCACTAAAATAAATCTGCCTGGCTCCACAGAAAAACTCAACTTAAACCCTCCACTGAGTTCTTGACCAGTCCTATGTGAGTGCCAGTTTTAAACTGTGAGGCCTTTTAAACCAAATAAGGTCTAGAGGCCCCATGTTAAAAGTCACTTCAGAGGTCTTGTCAAAGCTGGGTGTTAATAAGAAAGGAGTAATGAGCGGTCGAAGGCGGTTTAGGGGGATCCTGTTTTGGCAATGTTGAAAGCAATCATGCCAGGAAGGAGCCCCCAGTGAGAATGAGCAGAATCCAAAGACCGTGGAGAAGGAATTGGTCCTAAATCTGGCACTGAGTGCACCCCATGAATGGCTCGCACTGACTACGACCCTGTCGTATTCGTCATCTTTCCCATTTTCGTAACTGACTCAGCATATGGGCTCTCCTGCAGCCCGTTTGAACAGCTGCCTCTTAAGCCCTGCTGCTTATGGATATGAAGAGTGCTCAGTGGTAATGCCAGGAAGACAGATGATGACCACCAGAAACTAAAGTTTATGATCACTCTTGGAGCTCTGAATCTCAGGCTCCAGACCAGTCAAGTGCAGTTAGAACAGTTGCACATTCCCTCCACATTTTGGTGGGCGGGTTCTGTATTGGGTTTTATTCTTTTTTTTTTTTACGTGTCCTGTTAGGCTGTGAAGCAATCAAGATTGATGTCTGAATGCGCTAGCCCACAGTTTTTTCTCAGGTGGGTGCAACTTCTGCTGGCGTCACACCTGATGCAAAACTTTTATTAAAAATATTTTAGATGTTTTTAAGATTCAAAACCCGGTTCTGAGGAAACAAAAGTGAAAAGAAAAAGAGAGAAGAAAGAAGATGAGTAAAGGGGGGTTTAGATAGAATAAACAATAAATGAACCAGAGTCAGCTTCTAGACCTGCAGTAGAGGAAACCACAAGACAAAAACATTGCTGCATCAGCTACATGAAGATATAAAAGTAAAAATGTTTGCTGACAATCATACAGTAATTATTACTGAGGGCATTTAGGGCCACCACAGCCTTAGGTCATGTGCTGAATGTCCCAAGTCAGCATACTTATGAAAGCACCATGTGAGCACCTGTGTTAGTATGCATGCGCCTTGTATGTTAATGGGTTTCTCTATAGGAGCATCCAATAGTGAGTGTGTGAAGGGCACGGGCCCTTTAAAAGCACGTCTTGAGGAAGATGGAGAGTTCAAGCCCAGAGATCAGAGGTCACCCAGAGCGCGGGGGCCCAGGAGGCCTGGGCGTCACCAGAAGCCCCCAACCCCCCACTCGAGGGGGCACAGAGGATCACCCGAGGGTCCACAGCCAGCAGCCCGGCAGGGTCAGGCTATCAACGGCGGCAACCCTCAGGCCGCCGCAGCCGCTCTCCCGAGTTGGCGGGCCGGAACCCAGCAGCCGGGACCGAGGCGGCGCACCACCCGCCGAGGATCCAGCAAGGCCAACCCAGGGAACCAGATCCCACCAGGCAGCCACGGGGAGGCGACCAGACAGAGTGCTTAAGGCAGGGGAGGGTAGGCGAGAATGTTATCCAGCATTGCCAGATGTCCCAGGAGGGAGGAGTCCAAAACCCCACCATATACAGTCACACACAAACACAGTCTTACACTCCCTCCCACTCATGCTCTCACATACACATACAACCCAAGACTTTTACAAGGATATGCATGAGCCACCCATTCACACTCCCCATACACACCCTACCTAACTCACAGTGCATTGCTGCGTACCTGAAGTACAGCCATTCCTGGGCGTCAGAGTTAGCCCGTTCACTTAGGGGTAATAGTGAGCAGGGCACTGCGTCAAAGAAGTAGAGAGCAAAACAACCCACCACCAGACCGCGGGCAGGCGGTAGCTCCCACTCCTAGCCTCCAGCGGGGCAGCTAACTGAGAACAGAAGTGTGATAAGACCTCTAGTACTCCCTCCGCCTGCTGCTCTAATGTGGTGTTGGTGTGTGTGTTGATAAGGTGCATTTTGTGTGGTTGGGGGGCACGGTGAGTGCGAGCACCATATTATTTCCTGCCAGCTGATGCCAACACACACAGCCCCACCTCCCCAAAACTACTGGGGTGCAGTTTAAAATTGGAAGTGGACACGGCACTCGGGTGAGCTGAGAATTTCCCCCACCAGATGCCGTTGGTATTTGCACTCCCAAGGCCCCTAAAGGTGTGTTGTGTGGAATGTTTTTTTTTTGTGGAAGTGTTTAATGTGCAGCCAGAGTAGGTGTAGGCTGCCACAGGACTGCGGGAAGCGGGATCCGCCTGCACTGACTTGCCACCCACACCCCAAGGCCCTATGTGCATGTTTGTGTGATGTGAGAAGGAGCAGGGAGGAGGGAAATGTCGAGGATGAGGAGGAGCGGCTGAGGGGCCTGAGCCCTCCAGAGCCAGCTCCCTACTGGCAGCTATGAAGCTGCCTCTGTTCCCAAAAATCCACCCCCGGAGACACGGAGGGCCCCAGCCTATCTCTAGCCATGGCCGAGAAACAGCAGCATCACAGAGCCCCAGGGTCACAGGGCCACCAACCCACCACCCCAGCAAGAATTTACTCCCATCCCCACATTCACTCAACATTCCAGATTAAGTAAGACATAGACACAGGATAAAGCGGATCCCTCCCCCACTCAGGA
Source organism: Polypterus senegalus (assembly GCF_016835505.1). NCBI lineage: Eukaryota > Metazoa > Chordata > Cladistia > Polypteriformes > Polypteridae > Polypterus > Polypterus senegalus. The sequence continues at coordinate 8,344 of NW_024377535.1, forward strand.
GGACATCCCTCCCATGGTGGAACTGCCTTGCGTTCGGCTCTCTTCCCGACAGCGTGCATGCCAGGACCCAATCCTCAAGGCCCCACCCCATATCCCCCATCCGGGGCCACCCCCCATACCCTAAGCCACCAGGCTACACCCAGGTGGGGGGCATTGCGGCCACTAGGCAGCGAGCCGCAGCCACCGTCGGGCCTAAGGCCCACACACAACCGCGACCCCACCCCGGGGTAACCCAAGCACCACCAGAGTGTGGGGCAGCGGCCCACCCCCAGCCCAAGACCCCCCTAGTGAACCCACCCCGAGTCTCAAACCGCCAGCTCGGGCTCTCCACCCACATCAACCACAGCATCCCTTGGGTTCATATCAATGACCCTCCATCATTCGCTGGTGGAACCCGATCAAAAAGAGGCCAGAGGGTGATTTGGGGGTGGAGGCAGAGGCTGTCTCAATTGTAATATGATCCAGCAAAAGATTTCTATATGGTTAATTCAAAGATTATCTTTCTTTCAGTTTATGAGGATAGTTTTCTTAGCGTGCATATGGCAGTGAGAACCCATTGAACCAAATTTGTTTCAATGAGGGACATCCTCCTAGGTTCCCCAGCAAACAAAATGAGGGAAGTTGGGATATCACATTTCAGACACTTTGACAGGTCTTTATACTCTATACCAGAATCCTGAACAGGTGGATGAGCCTGCACGATTAGCGTGGATATAACTGTCTAAGAATATTTGTGCATACGGTGTGTGCAGGTGTCGAGCGGCACAAATCCATCCTCCTGAACATCGATGACCTGTATGAATTGTACTCTGTGTAGAATTTTGGCATTAAATTAGTTGTAGAATTACTGGGGTTTTCTGATCGTTTTAAAAGTATTTAAACAGGTTTGGGACCAGAAAGAAGTCTGATCAAAACTAACTAATAGATCCTCACTCCCACATTTTGCCTATAGGAATTGCTATTTGTATCATCTATTTTTGGTCAATGTTTATATACTTTAGACAGTAATTGGGGTGTTTGAGATTACAGAAGTCTAATACCCTTGATGGTGTTTGTAATTCTACTTTAAGCTTAAATTTTTCTTTAACTACTGATTTAATTTGGAGATATCCTAAAAATCTATTCTTGTCTATCCCAAATTGGGAGACTATTCTGTTAAATGGAATGAAAATCAATCCTTCAACTATGTGTTCCATGTATAGAATTCAGCACACTTTTTCCAGTATGGAGGTTCATCATTTATTGTTTTGCAATATATTAGGATGTTCCAGATAAGATTTGATAGTCTGCATGGAATTAGTGAAGACTCCGTCATTTTTAGATATTCCCACCATGCTGTCGGTGAGGTACTGATATTAATACTTTTTAAAGCTTTCATGCTTTCTTGACACTGAGAGCTAATAGCGGTGGAGTCCGAAATATAGTATTGCAAAGTGTCTGTTCTACACATCTAACCAGGACTCATCCGGGTTATGTTGTAACCATCTTGGTATATATTGGAACCTGTTGGTTAGAAAATAATGATAAAGTTGGGTAGATCAACCCTCCTCTATCTTTGGTCTTCTGTAGTGTTTTTAAGCTAATTAGGTGGAGGTTTATCCTTCAAAGGTAGTATTGGAGGAGTCAGGGATCTAAACAATCAGATGATAACTTGTTTGGGATCATAGAAAAATAAGTAATTGATTCTTGGTAAAACCATCATTTAATTGTGGCAACCACTCCCCCATAAGTGATGTCGTTAAGTTTCCATCGGCAAAGATCATCTTCCACTTTCTTTAATAGTGGGATGTAGTTTGGTTGGATTCGATCCATAGCCAGCCTAGGAGAGACATGAATGCCCAGGTATGTAATATTCCCTGATTCCAATTGTGTATTGGGGAATTGACAAAAGAGGAAGTAATTGGAAGAACTGTGGATTTTAACCAGTTTATTGAATAATCTGAAACTCTTGAAAAGGTTTATTAGTTCAATTGTTTGGGAGAGAGGATTGAGAATTCTGGAGAAAAGTAACACATCATGCTGCATAAAGGCTGATTTTATGTTCTATGTTCTTACATACATGCCTTTAATAACTGTAGTTTTGCCTGATTGCTGCTGCTAGTGATTCAATAAGGAATTAATAGCAATAGCGAGGGGAGAGAGGGGCATCCTGCCTGGATCCCCCTCGAGGCAGAGGCTTTATCTGATGTTTGGTCATTTGTCCCGGCCGCATGCTGTTGGTGAACTGTATAAAATTTTTTAACCAGTTTCATGAAGAGTTTCCAAAACCAAATTTATGTAAGGATTGCAAATAAGAACTTCCAGTTAACTCTATCCAAAGCCTTTTCTGCATAGAGATAATATACTGGTTTTCCATGTTTCTGCTATGAAAGAGATGTGGATTGAGGTAATCGTGAATTTGTGGATGAATGTCTCCCCTTAATGGAAACCAGTTTGGTCTGGGTGTGTATTATGAAGAGTTACCTTCTCCCTGAGAAAATCTTTTTGCAAGGGCTTTACAAATTATTTTCAGGTCAACATTAATAAGAGAAATTGGGCGTGCTGGTAGGAAATAGGATCTTTGCCTGGTTTTAGGGAGACCAATGTTGGCTGAATTAATGTTTGGCTGTAGTCTACCATTTTCTTGTATTTCACACATCATTCTGTGAAGAAGTGTTTGGCGCCAGAATGATCAGAATTCTTTGTAGAACTCTGCTGGAAACCCATCTGGACCTGGAGCCTTCCTGTGGGCATGGGTTAAGAGCTTCCTGAAGCTCATCTGATGTTAATAAGCGAGTCCAGGACTGTAGCAGCTATCTGATAATTTAGGAGTATTATCACTGTCTAGAAACTCATTGATCTCATTATCTGATGGGTTAATCTGTGGTGAAGTACAAGGTTTTGTAAAAATCTCTGAAAGTGTTGTTTATTCTTTCAGGGTCATATACCCAGTTGAGTGCTTTGCTGTAGCAGATATGGCAGTTTCTCTTTGTTTATTTTTAACTGGTTGGCTAAAAACTTGCCTGATTTATTACCGTGTTCAAGTTTTCTATTAAGTAGTCTTTGTGCTAAAAATTGTGTTTTGTCAATAGAATTCCTTTAAGTTCTAGCTTTACTTTTACTTAATTTGTTTTGTAATTCTTCTTCTGGGGATGCCTCTAAAGACTTAATGATTTCTTCTAATTCCTGGTCACGTTTGCTTTCTATTTTCTTATGTGATGAAGGAGGTATTTTACCTCTCATCACTGCTTTCTATACCTCCCAGAGAACGAATGCTGATGTTCCAGGAATGTCATTGTGTTCTGAAATATAAAGCCCACTCTTTTTTTTTATAATGACCCACCAAAACCTTCATCTTTAACGGTGACGTATTAAACCTCAGTTTTTTACCTGATGGGATTGTTTTCTTATTTAACAGAGTTAAGGAAACTGGAGCATGATATTTGACAACTATGGGGTGTATCTCAGTGTCTGAAATGTCAGCCAATAATGAGCTGCTGACTGAAAATAGTCAAACGTGAGGTGAGTGATGAACATGTGAGGAAAAAGTATACTCTCTCACGGCTGGGATAAAAAAGATAGCCAAAATGCATCACAAAGCCCATAATCACTCATATACTGTTTTGACTATATTAGTGGGGCTGCCAGCTGTGGGTCCCAGCTGTACTAGGCTGTCTGAAGAATAATCATCCAAAAATTAAAATCTCCCATAAGTATAGAGTGGACGATCCAAGTGTTGGGAGGGTACAGAGAAAAAATTATGAAAAGAATCTTGAGGTCATCTATGTTTGGACGAGGTATATGCTAACAATACATAAGCTTTGATTTTGTATAGACAGTTTTAGTATTATAAATCTACCATCTGGATCTGAGACTATGTCCAATACTTTGAAATTTGTATTTTGTGTATTAAAATAGCTACACCTCTTTGTCTAGAGTTATGGTGACAGAGAACGGTCTGGGAAACTCTCAGATGTTTTAAGATTCATCTGCAACTTGGCAGACCTATGAGGTCTCTTGTAGCCAGGCAACATCTGCCTGCAGTCTTTTTAAGGTGATCAAAATCTTTAATCTCTTCTCTCTAAGAGCCAGTTGTGTGAGCATTCCAACTGACAAACCTTAGATACCCATAGTTGTGTGTGTGATTAGCTAATGTATGGTGCCTTCATGTGAGTTGGATTAAGTAAATAAATGTATAATTTAATCGGAAAAAGAAAGAAAAATAGTAAATATATATATATATAAATAAAAATAAAGCAATAAATAAGTAAATAAAAAATATATATGCATAATAATGCTATGTATTAATATTATTAATGCTGATGATAATAATAATATGAATGCTGAGAAATAAATAATAATAATAATAATGCTGATAATAGTGCTAATGATAATAATAAAAATAAAATACTATGTAATAATAGTTAGCTGTCAATAATAATAATAATAATAATAATAATAATAATCAGACAGGCCAAAGTGTTTGTGGTTTGTATGATAAATGTAATAATTATAATCTAGTATTTGTATCTTGTGGTTATTATTGTGTGCTGGCAGTGTGGGAAAGTTGTGTGATTGTGTCATGCGGGATGTAAAGTTCCCGAAACAAAAGAAGGAAAGAGAAAAGAGTGATGATAAAGGTTAAGAAAAGAAAAAAAGTAAAAAGAAAAGGTGTTGGGGTGTGTGGGGTGGTGAGAGAACAGGTGATCCCATCATCCAAACACGGATATAGCAGCTTTTATCCTGACATGCTCATACCCAGTGGTCCGATAAGAATAATAAACTTGTGACCTGATGTTGGGCTAGCCAAGCAGTCTGTCACTCCTAAGCTCATGTACAGCCTGTTGTTGGTAGAGCTTGTCCACAGAAATGACAGCGGCTCTAACTAGGGATGAATTTTTACGTGTGGGAACAGAACTCTGGCGATCCAAAATTTCTTTAGGAAATTGATCATTCCGCGCTAAAATTTTTTCCCTTTGAAGGCTCTTTCCCATTGGCTCTTAACAAAATCCATCTGTTTAAAAATGCTCAGAATTTAGCCCGCGATGAGGCGAGGTCTTCTGCTGTCTGCTCTCTTGGCTCCCAAAGGCGTGTACCGGTGAAGGTAATGTTTTTACCGTTTCTTGAATGTATCTTCATGTGGGTCTGGAGAAAATACTTGATTGTTTGTTGTAATCCTCCGGTTGTCCCTTCCGTCTGCTCCGGCGAATTCACGAACACCAGGTGTTGTCTCATGCTGCGGGCCTGAAGATCCCAAAACCGTCTCCTTCAGAAGTCTTGTTGTCTTGGGAGATCCGTGTCAATCCTCTGTGTCGGGGAGAACACAGTCTCCCGCGAAGGCAGCACGTTTTCAGCAACAGCAGCTCCACCTGATCCCTGGCTGAATTCCAGAGATTGTGGGAGGTTCTGGAACTCCTGGTGTAGAATTTCAAGCAGGTAGGTCGTCCACTCAAATCCCAAAAAGCCTTTTATCTATAGAATCTAATAATTCTAATATATCCTTGCTTGAGGAGATGAGATTAAGCCCTTTCCGGGGAACGAGGGGCTGACTGCTCTTGGTAGCAGGTGTTTCCCATGATAGCTGCTGCTGCTCTTGAGCCCCATGACAACAGACTCAAAAACTTGATCAATATAATTTTGTAAGCTTTCCTTTCTTCACTTACCTCCAGGTTGGTGAGTTATACTTACGGATTAGTGCGTTGTCGAAGTAAATAAATTTGGCGTAAATGTGTCTTATTGTTGTTTAGAATGTTAAGCTAAGAGCTGCCATCTGCTTCAGCGGCTACCCGAGAATCCATTGATCCTTCCTAGCCAGCACTTGCTTCTCTCTCCCAGCACATGCTCAGCTGGGCATTCTTCTTTATGTTTGGATGCAGGGAGCCTCCCAAATATTTGAACTAAACAAAAATATATTTCTGGTTAAAGAATGAATAAGGGATATATGTGTGATTGTTTTAACGCGTGAGATTGGTTACAACTGCAGGTCTGTTACACAGCTTTTGTTCATCTTCAT